>NC_135558.1:4410000-4592500 GCF_964340395.1 Glandiceps talaboti | reverse complement strand
TTAATAATATGAAGAATGATGTTCAGAGTGTGTCAGCGTATTGTAATGTTTCCGACCCTCATCTAAAAAATTGTTAAAGCCTGCTGCCAAACAGCGCCCCCTAGTGGTCAAACTGTACAATCTCCATCATTTTGGCAACAGGAATATGGCATATTATTGGTACTTAGCATGATAGTTGGTTACTTATTTATGCAAAGAGAATCATGATACTGCTAGAAAGTCACATAATATAGTAATAACTGGTGTTTTAATTTTTCAGTACATGTTGACGCAGCAGACACCCTTTGTACGACGTCAAGTCAGAAAACTACTACTATTCATTTGTGGGTCTAAGGAGAAGTATCGACAACTGAGAGATTTACATTCACTGGAATCACACATCAAAGAAATAAGGTAAGACCCTAGAGGATTAAACACCGACATCTAGTCTGCATCACTCACACATAAAAAAGATTAAGACCCTAGATGATTAAACACTAACATTTAGTTTGCATCACTCACACATAAAAAAGATTAAGACCCTAGATGATTAAACTCTAACATCTAGTCTGCATCACTCACACATAAAAAAGATTAAGACCCTAGATGATTAAACTCTAACATCTAGTCTGCATCACTCACACATAAAAAAGATTAAGACCCTAGATGATTAAACTCTAACATCTAGTCTGCATCACTCACACATAAAAAAGATTAAGACCCTAGATGATTAAACACTAACATCTAGTTTGCATCACTCACACAACAGAAAGATTTGGAATAAGGTAAGACCTTTGACGATTAAACACAGACACCTAGTTTCCTCACACATCAAAAGAAATAAGGTAGGTCATGAGAGGATAATGCAAGAAACCATTAATGATCGCTAGATAGGTAAGAAAAACAGCTGTCGAGTAGAGATATAGAAAAAGTTGGTCCTGAACAAAAGAATGATCCTATCTCATAGAGGTCCAACAAATAAGGTAGCACTGCAAGAATCTGAGATTCAATCATTACGTAGCTTAGAGTAATGTATTCGTTTTCAATGACATTGACATTTTGGGACATATTTCTACCAGGTATGTTTTAGTCTACAGTATACCTATGTTACTGAAATTCAACTGACTTTTACTTTCCAATTTGAAAATTTGAAGAAAAAACCTGACGTTTGACGTTGATGTTTGTGAATGTTTATTTTTTGACAGATCTATCTGTGAGCATGGTAGCTTTGATAAGCAACGTACTAGTACTGGTGGTGTACCATTCACTTTACAGTATGACACTCTGATAAGTCTGGTGAGTCCAAATATAACCCAAATAATTTGTACAATATTTTGAATTTGGACGGCAGCTTATGTATACTTTTAAGTGAAAATACCAAATGTTAACAGTAACAGCTGGATCACAAAATGAATTAATTGATATATCCATATGAACCATATTTAGTATTTGACTGTAGTGTGCCAGGGTGTTGTATGCAAAACTTTCACCCTGTATAAACGATTATGGCAAGCAAGAATCTCTTTTTAGTTGGGTGTTGTGAGTTGTACAAGTACATATTGTACATGATTAAGTTTTACATGCTAGATTTATATCTAGATTAATTCTGTCTTTGTTTTACTGTTTTTTCACAGATTGAACATCTGAAAGCCTGTGCTGAAATTGCCACCTCTAGAACTGTCAACTGGCAGAAATTCTGTCAGAAGGATGATAGTACGTAAATATATCATTTCAAATTTGATGTAAAAATTACGGACATGATGGACCCTATAAGCATACTATTGTGTTATAATTTAAACATGTGACATTTAGTAGTTATCCAATATGATAGAAAGTCAATATGCAAATCACTATGCAAATCAGATGATTAAATATGCAGCAATGTGTTAATCAAAGTGCATAATTTATTACACCATTGTTATTTCAGCTGTTATTCTACCTATTGCTAGCCAGTTTCACCCCAATGAAGATCATGCAAATCATTTTGAAAATCAATATGCAAATCAGATGATTAGATATGCAGTAACAAAATCACCAAATGCATAATTTATGACGCCATTGTTATTTCAGCTGTGTTATTCTACCTACTACAAGCCAGTTTTCACCTAGATGAAGGTGTGTCCCCAATTTTACTTCAACTACTGGCATGTGCTTTATGTGGAGCCAAAGCTGGAGGACAGAGTTCAAGTAGTTCCAGCAAACAGAAGAAAGACAAGGACAAAGATAAAGATAAGGATAAGGACAAAGAAGGTAAAAGTTCATTTTTTGTATAAAATCATGAAATGGCGTTATAGTGTCAATTCAATTCAATTCAATTCAATTTAAGAACTTTATTTATCTGAAATAGGCAATTCGGTTTGGTGGACATAAACATGTACATATCATAACAAGACAATATTCACTACAGATTATACAATGAACAAATCCAAGTTGTTCAAACAGAAAATACAGGATTTATTTGATGGTTGCCCTTCATCATGACAACTTCCATCTATATAACTGTTTAACTGTTTCTGCTGTTCACAAACAGTGAGTCAAAGCACTCATAATCACCAGCAGTATTTCCCCCATTTTTTCTTAGATTTAAGCTTGTATAAAATAAATAATATTCAAATTTGAATGTGCTTCATCCAGCCCGTGTTGTATAGTGTTATTTCATACCTACTGAATAGTGTAACTTACAGTTTCAATGGTATGCTTTCTTCATGTGTACAGATGCAGAAGAAAGTCAGAAACATGATGAAGCCCTGTGTAATAGTCTGGTACAACAATTGAATAAATCTGTGGATAGTGAAATCTTGAGTAAATTTGTACAGTGTTTCTTGTTGGAGTCAAATAACACTGCAGTACGATGGCAGGCACATGGATTGGTACTACATATCTTCAAGTGAGTGTACATAAGTTAAGCAGGCTTGGTAGGCCTGGATCTTTGCACCATTATCCAAACTGGCAGGCAGTCTTGGTCCTCAAATTTGTACCACAAGACAAAATAGGGTTTGAGTACAATGGCTGCAATACATAATATCCTGATGCCAGGTCACAGCGTTGTACCAATCCAGTGAAATATCAATAAAACAAGTGTTATTGTCTACAGTAAAATAAGGCTTAATATCACAAGTAAACTGTTACTGCTTCAGAACAAAATATATTGGGTATATGACAAAAGCTACATGTTAGTAAAGTCTAGAGTGGCAAGCATGTATGCCAAACCAGAAAAATAGATTTGGTAGACATGGTAGGGAGATTTAATTTTTCCTGTTACAGTAACAGTAGACAAATGTACATCATATATATTTTACAATGTACATCACGACTGTGGCTGCAAGATTTGGATGACCTTCCGATACTAGTACCAGACAAAACTAGAGACCTCAACTACATTCTACAACAACAACAACAACAACAATAATAATAATAATAATAATAATTCATAGCTTCTGACATGTACCTTCCTACTGTAGATAGGAATATAATCATATTCAAACACTGTTAATAATGCTTACCCCACCCAGTATATTAAGCTAGGCCTAAAACCAACCTGGGACTGCAAACTGGGATAGAACTTGTCTTCATATGTTGGCCATAAATGTTCAAACATGTTCTTTTTGCTGGCTTAATGTGAACAGCCTTCTAATAAGTCATTACCAAAGTGGTGTATAGTCTCACATCTCCATTATCAAACACCATAATTAACCAGAGAGGATACAGTATGGTAGTGAAAACAACTTTTTGTATTTTTTTGTTGTTGCAATTCTAGGAATTCATCAGTTTCCCACCAAGAAATGATTCTTGATTTGATGTGGGCATTATGGCCTGAGTTACCCAACTATGGCCGTAAAGCTGCACAGTTTGTAGATCTGTTAGGATACTTCACTTTGAAGACACGGTCAGAGAAAAAGGTACGGAAACAGTGCATGTTTTTATCAACTTTTTTTAGGTCAAGTTGCAATAATTCAAACTTACAGTGAATCCCAACTCTTCTAAGTCAAATCAAAGTAAGCTAGGGTGCCATACTCAAATTTGAAAATTTGTAGTACATGTACTTGAAATGTTCTAATGCATTATACTTTGATCTTTGTCGACATATTGACCCACTATTCAGAACTTGATATATGTACAATGTTTGGCAAACATGATTGAATTTCCATTTGAAGAACCATTTGGTAAATTTGAGTGACTAACTCGTTGATTAGACTGTAAAATGTAATTGTTGAAGCCTTGCCATTGACTGTGTTTCTACTCTTTGATGTCTAGAACTGCCATTCTTTGACTGTTTTCATTATCATTACAGATTCAGGTGATAGAAGCTGTTGATAAAGCTGTATCAGTTCTTAGAGTTCAAAATGAAGTCCTGGCTAACCATCCTAATTCTAATATCTATAAGTAAGTAGTGACACCTTTTAGTCAGGTTTTAGTGTCTATTCTGTTCTATTGTCTGTTCATACATCTAGTTGGTCCAGAGTCTTCTTCATGTCATCTCTCTACAATGTCAAATAAAATACAAGTGCAGATGAATGTTATATACCACAAAAAGTCTACTACAACCAGTGACAGGCAAGCATTAACAAGGAGAACTTGTTACAAACAAGGAAAGTAAACAACTGTATTGGATTAATAACACTTGGCACAGCCTGTTGGAAGTACAGAGACAAGTATTATATTCCATCATTTGATAAGAACAGTTTAATGGCCACTTTACATAATAGCCCACGTTCACAAACAATTTCAAGATCCTGTGGTATTTCATGTACACATAAAGAGACCATAAAATTTCTTATCAGGCCATGAAATATAATACAAGTCTCTACTGTTCCAACATGCTGTGCCAAGTGTTATTAATCTAATTCATTTATTTACTTTCCCTGTTTATAATGAGTTCCCCATGTCAATACTTTGTTGTCATTGGGTGTATTTTATGTCATAAAGTGCACAATAAAACAAATGGCTAAAGATAAAATCAATTAATTTCTTGTGACTGATCATAATATTCATAAGTTCTGTTAAGGTTTAAACAGTAAATGCAAGTAATTGTTGGATATTTTGGTTAAAGATTGTATTGTGTTTTAGTATGTAAACAATTCTGACAATACAATGATGTACTATTTTTCTAATATTTCAGTATGTTGTCTGGTTTGGTTGAGTTTGATGGTTATTATCTAGAGAGTGATCCATGTCTGGTTTGTAATAATCCAGAAGTACCGTTCCAGGTTAGTCTTAGTTTTTTTCAGTAAATTGATGCTTTGCTATTAGTATATTGAGTTACTACCATCAAGTGTTTCAGTGGTTGGCTTATTATCTGCACAGAGTTGATGGGAACCAGAGTGCGGTCATTTCTGTGCAATTTGTTGAAGTCTGGAGTAGGCCAGATTTGAATCACTGTAATGCATCAAGTTTACCTAGCCAGATAAAGTGGGACCTGGTAGGATGTGATTGTTATGTGAAGGATTTAATCCTGTCTATTCAGTGGCAGCATGGATTGTATGATTTGCAACAAGTTGAAGAATTATGATATAATTATATCTATCCAGTGAGGATAAAAAATGCACAATGCTGTGACCACAACAATTGTTGTGGCATTATTTTGTAATTTGTTGTGATTTTTCATAAAAGTGCAATAGAATCAACTTCTGTTTGCAATTTTAACTTTCTAACTCAGTGTTTTTATTTTGAAAGTTTCCAGTGACATTAAAGATAAAAACATCATCTTTTCCTATTGTTATGTTATGTTATTGTTTATTAAAGATGTCCTGTGTGGACTTATCAAATTATACAGTACTTATAAATAAAATTCACAAAAAGAGCCACACAGCGTTCTGGCTTATAGGACACAAAGAATATCAAATTGAATACATAAATAAAAAAATATCACATGTTTCTCAATTGTAAATAAAGTTTCTACAGTTAAATGTTCTAGTTTATTGTATATGTTCGTATGGCTGAAATTTGGCGTTATTTTGACTATTAATGAGTAAATTATTGTTTTGTTTCTCCTACCCAGAGTATCAAACTGTCAGCTATCAAAGTAGACAGTCGGTTCACAGCCAACACTCAGATAGTGAAATTAGTTAGTACTCACACTATCTCAAAGATCTCACTTAGAATTGGGGACCTGAAACGTAACAAGATGGTTAGAACTATCAACATTTACTACAACAATAGAACAGTGCAGTCTGTAGTGGAACTGAAAAACAAGTAAGTCTCTGTCATAACATACTAGCATGACATAATACCACACAACATAACATTACAACATTACCACAGTAGAGTATGTGGTGGAAGTGAAAAACAAGTAAGTCTTTTTCATAACATAACATACTAACATGACATACTACATAACATTACAACAACTAAACAGTACAGTGTGTGGTTGAACTAAAAAACAAGTAAATCTCTGTCATAACATGATATCATTATAACATCTACTACCATACACCATAACAATACAATAACAGTCTAAGAACAGTTGTTTGTTGTAGGAATGATGCAAAAGTCCATTTGATTCTCCTCCAACATAACATAACAATACATATGACAGTTAGAACAGAAATGAATTAAAAGTAATCAGTGGTGAAAATGAAAAATAAGTATGCCTCCATTGAAGTCTCAAGCATTGCATAACACAACACTACAACAACACAACATAACCAGCACCACAACACAACATAACTGAGAACCACAACACTGCAACGTTGTTGTTGTCAGCCACTAGTGACCACTATTGTATACTCACCCTTGGTTTTTTTCACTCTGTTGACCATGTGGTCAATCTCACTATACTTAATACCTGTCAAATCAGAATTACATACTATATTTATCCAGACTCATCAATTTCCTGTATGATTTATTTTTCCACAGACCATCCATGTGGCATAAAGCTAAGAAGTGTCAACTACAAGCTGGTCAGACTGAGTTAAAAGTTGACTTCCCATTACCAATAGTAGCTGCTAATCTGATGATAGAGTATGTTGATTTCTATGACAATTTCCAGGCGTCAGCAGAAACTTTACAATGTCCACGTTGTAGTGCTAGTGTTCCTGCTAATCCTGGAGTCTGTGGAAACTGTGGAGAAAATGTCTTCCAATGTCACAAGTGCAGGTCAGTGGTGTGTTCTACCAACATTTGTAATGTCTTTCTTCTTTCATGTTGTTGTTGTTGTTGTTGTTGTTGTTGTTGTTGTTGTTGTTGTAGTTGTCGTCGTCGTCATCGTCATTGATGTTTGGTGTATTTTCACCCAAAATGAAAATCTGCTGCAGGATTACTCACAAGAAGTTGCAATTTTAAAGAGGAATATCACTCCAGGAAATAAACTTGCATTTTCATAAACTATGGGTTCTAGAGAGTCGCCATTTCATGAATTTACATCACCTACAATTACTTGCAATATCAGAGAAACATCACATTGATCTTGTGCCTTGATGGGGTATCCATGCCCACATTGCATCATGGAGTCAGCAGAAATGATTATTCATGGTTGAACAATGAATATTCATGACCCCTAAGGCCTCAGTGTAAAGCATCTAATGAATAGCACACAAAAAGTAAAGAAGTATCAGATTATCCTTGTCATCTCTACTTTGTAGCAAGCTTGATAAATCACAAACACAAGAAATAGACATTTGTGCCAAAATGTTTTAAAATACAGAAATGGGTGGAAAAGTAATTACTAGTACAATGACTTAATTGTAGTGATTTGTCACAGCGTATATACATTTTCAAGTCATTTTATGTGCTGATTGATATTTCAATTTTACAGAGCCATCAACTATGATGAGAAGGATCCCTTCTTATGTAATTCCTGTGGTTTCTGTAAGTATGCTAAGTTTGACTACACACTGACTGCTAAACCGTGCTGTGCTGTGGATCCTATTGAAAATGAAGAAGACAGAAAGAAGGTAAGAAACACTCCTAAGTCATCAAGTGTTCTCTGTGTGCATGTCATACACATGGGGTTCTTGGTAGAAACATTCCAAAATTGTAAAGTTTCCACTGTGTGCAGTCATGCATATATTATTCCTCATCTTCAAGTGTTTTAACTCAAAACATCAGTAATTTTACTCTTTTGTAGGGACTGTATAATCAATAGATTTTCTAATGATACTTTACAGTCATATGTATTTGTACAATGAAATTTGTAGCGGTTCTGTGATAACCTTTTACATTTTGCTATATGTACCTGTGAAATTTGCCAGTATGAGAAAGAGGAGATCAAATCCATATATTTAGAGAAGATGTGTAACAACTTCATTGTACACGTGTATCTGATTCTAGGTTGCCATCCTGATACACACGCTGTGTATCAAGGTTCACCAATTTTAATCCCCAGTGTTCAAATACCATATATTTCGATTCATTTTGTTCAAGATTAACTTTTTCTATGACTCTACAAGACAACTGTTTTTTACACCCATATCTTCATCATAATCAGACAGTAGCCTTAAAAATAGTTGATGTATGTAATTGATTGTTGTTATTGCAGGCTGCTATTTCTATCAACTCTCTACTGGAGAAGGCAGACCGTGTGTACAGAACACTGGTATCTCAGAAACCTCACTTGGAGTCCTTGCTGATTAAGATTAATGAATCTGGTGGTGAGAAACAACAAGTAAGGCAATCTATAACTCTGTGTAGCAAACACACACCCAGATAAATTCACCAGTTTACATTAAGGAGGATAGTGGAAACTTGAAGTTATCAAGTTGCTTGGAGTCATATTATGTGCCAAATGTATATGGATAGATGCCATGAATGTAATCAGTTTACTTGTATGTTTCACACTATGTACACTATGGTCTATGTACTGGGGAAGGAGATGCAACAACACAGTGTAATAACAGTTGCCATAATTATGTATTTCATTGTTGTGCATTAGGAGGATTCCACTACTGATGGGGGTGGTAGTAGCATCTAAATAATACATGTATGTTTTTGTTGTTGTTTACTAGGATGATTCCACTACAAGTGGGGGTGGTAGCAGTAGTAGTAGTAGTGGTAGCAATGTCAACAAAGCCATACAACAGCTGGCATCCAAATATTGTGGTGATTGTAAATCTTCATTTGATGAACTCAGTAAAATTATACAGGTAAGTGTGTATGGTCTTATCACAGACTATGACTCAAACTCATATTTTGTATTTCTATTGAAAGAAAACACTTTTGGTATGTGTTATAGAACATGTCATGGCATTGGTATTATGGGAAACTTGCCATCAATTGTTGAGTTATTGAAATCCAGCCATTTCCTGCATATCACAGACACTTTTTAGTATTTAATCTTTGCCACTACATGTAATTTCTTATCATGTCACCAATCAGTTACATAGAAGTAAAAAAATTTTTTTATTTTTTTTTGGGTGGGGAGGTGTTATGTCTTCTACAAAGACTTGTTGTACATATCTATACATGTATGTTTATATATACGTGTGTGTATTTCACGATGTTGCGACTCTTCATATTTCTAAAGTCATAGAATGTAAATGATATGGTACATACATACACTCAAATGTTCAGAGAAAAGTGGGAGAAGTGAAGTGAAAGAAGTTGTCGAAAGACTTGAGTTGATTCAACACCCAAGCAAGTGAAAAAGTAGTTAAACAAATCTGCATAATGAAGTATACATCATTACTCCTCTTGAAATTAGAATTATCATGTCATTTTTTTGAAAATTACAGAAAGTGTTGGCTTCACGTAAGGAGTTAGTAGAATATGACAGAAGACAAAGAGATGCAGCTGGTAGTCTAGTCAGCAGTCCAGCTATGAGTCCCATACCAACACCATCACCAAGTCTACCCAGTATGACAGTACCAACCAGTAGAAGTAGTAAAGAAATGAGGTGAGACGAACCTTATAAGAATGACTTTGCTACAAATTATTAAAATGAAAGATATGAAAGTTAAAATATGTTTTTACTGCTTTTGGTAAGAAGATGTTGAATTTTTATAATGCTATTAATTGCCAATACTTTCAATTAATTTTTTGCCTATTGAAAAATACACCAGGCCTGTACAGGATGTGTAGTCACGTTGCTCTTGTGGTGATCTCAACCAGGGTAAATTTACATAATGACTTCATTTGAATATAGTCAATTAGGCTGATGTACGTTATCACTCCCCATTGTGACCAATCAATTTGAGTGTACAATTTTCAAACCACATTAATCATTCGCCACTGCTAGCAATACAAACAGTTTGTGAGACAGTGAAACAAAAACACTGGCTTGACATTAGCCTGTAAACAGTATTTGAAGCAAAAATGTTACCAAAGAATAGATTATTTATGTTATGTATTTGCTATTTTGTAGCTCCCAGCGTACAGTACATTGTTATGGCTGTGCAGCTGCTGCAACTGAACACTGTGTTACTTTACTTAGAGCACTGGCTTCCAACCCAGTCACCAGAGAGATTCTTATTGAGAAGGTAAGAATGTTTCCTAGTTGTTTGTTATGTTGGATGAGGAATTGAGAAAGATAATGAAATTGTTGGTAATTGAAAACATCAAATAATGTGTTCCATGGTGTTAGGATGGCACAACCTCATACACAGTATATGAGATACTTGTTGAATATCTGGTACTGCAGTTCTCTTGTGAAATGTTACTAATTTACAGGGTCTGATCAAGATATAGTCAGGTACACTGATATTGATATGAAATGTTATTAATTTACAGGGTCTGATCAAAGATTTAGTAGGGTACAACCTTCGCCGTGGATCTGCACAAGTTAGAGCTGATGTCAGGAACCTATTATGCCTGCTGACCAGAGACTGCAGCCATGCCACAGATCAACTAAATTCTATCCTGGTTGCCAGAGTGTCTGCTGCCATCAACAGTCACAAATCAGTACATGATATGGTAATTACCAGATATTGACATTTCACCAACAATGCATTGCCAAACTTGATCTAATTATTACACACTATGGAGATAATCTAATCTTATTGTCATTGACCTTTAACTCCAGTGACCTTTAACCCCATGACATGACCTTTAACCCCAGTGACTTATACCTATGTCTTATCGGATTATATGGCTATTCAATAATCAAAACTCAGAACCATTATATGGTAAATTTATGACCCTCATTTGAATATTAATATACCCACAATGCAATTCCCAATATGGCTACCCATGTTCTAATTTAAATAGTAGGTGGCATTGAATGGGTTTCTTCTGAAGGAAATTAGCAGATATATTTCATGGATACAGAGACATTTTCCTCAATTTTGAAACCATTGTTCATTTTTGCAGGCTGGTACTGTACGCAATGAGATGTTATTGTTAACAGATACCATACAGAAGGGAGAGAGCTGCTGGGAACAGAGGTTGAGATCAGGTAAGGAGACATTTCCTACCATTTGCTCTGTTATTTTCATTTCTACAGTTGCAAGATTGGTTTTGAAAACCTTAGAGAGACTCAAAAGGCAACCATGCATCTGTCAATGGACGTAGGCGGCATAATTTGCCTTTCTCACTGCATTAGCTTCCAAAAATTGCCAAAAGCAAATTACATATACAATCTCTATGGATCTGATATTATGGAATGGAAAACAGTTATACTATAGATTTTCAACATATTTGGTTTTGCAAGAATGAATTTTCATTGGACTCTCGGTTCGTGGTTTTGAATGAAAATTTCTACTTGCAGACTTTTATTTTTTGTGAATCTCAAATATTTGCAGACACTTGTCAACATCATCGTGTGTATCATAGAAAGTTGTCAAATATCTTGCATAAGACATGCACAATACAGTGCCATGGAGAGATACCTACATTATGTATTTGGTTATGTTTTCATCTTAGTAATGCAGCTGTTCTTGATGGCTGTCAAGATAATGAGTCCAGTAGTTATGGAGAGTGTTACTTTACCATGTCTCAAGATACTACAACATATAGTTAAACCATCACCACCAACAAGCAAGAAGAACAAGGTTTGTGTCTACTTGTCTCTTATACAGTGTTGTAATTAGCTGTTGAGATTGTGTTACATTAAGCTTTTGTTCCAAACCCAAACTTGAAAATTGTTACCAGAAATGTTCGATTGCATACTTCAGTTTTTGTCAACAGATTGACCAATTATTCTCATTATTATCTGTTGACAAAGACTGAAGTATACTGTACTAGTACAGTTGAAAATTTTAGATGAAAATTCATTTTCATTTTAAGATCAGTGGAGATTCTGTGCCAATAGATGGCGCTGTTCATGTATAAATTATGCTGTGCTGAAGACTCACTTTCTCTTTTCAATGGAACCACAAATTTTAATTTGTAGGGAATACAGTAATATGTAATATAGTTCCAATCAGAATCAACCAATTGTTTCTAAAAAAAAAAAAAAAAATTTAAATTTTGTTACTTCAATGCAAATTGGTAAATTCTTTGTACTATTACAAGGCTAGGATAGTCCAGTGTTCATAGAACAGTTTGTGTTGATATACTCCATGGATAAAGTAGTCTTGATATACAGTCAATATGGTATTTGTTTTCATGTTGTAGGAAAAGACAGTAGAAACATTGAGTAGTGTGAAAGCTCCTGGTACAGAAGTACACACCAATGTCACTAAATGGTTAGACCAGAAGAAGAAAAATGGTTACGAAGAATGGAAAAAGAAAGTACCACACAAAGGTAGAAAAATTAAAGCATGATCAACTTAAGAATGATTGATATAACTTAAATGACAATATAATTAACACAATGAAGAAAAGGCTTTTCAATAAAACCATTTGTTATGTCAAGACTTGCCACTTTTCTTAGCCACCAACATGCTTTTTGCTGACACTGTACAGCATGGTCAAGAGATTAAGTGAGGTGGATGGATGGGGGGTTAAGCAATGTGAAATCACACTGAGTATCAATTTAATAATTTCTCTCAAAAAACCCTCTCCTATCTAAGATTTTTATAATTGTACACACTAATTTGATATTCTTTTTAATTATTCCCAGTGACAGACAGTTCCAAGAAACCAGTTGCTACAGATACCAGAATAGAATACCTAATGGAGAAGTATGCAAAACGTTGGAAAGCTAAGATGTCACGTGAACAGACGAGTCGTCCAGTCAAGATATGTGGTGATAACTGGCTACGATCTGTTCTCTTTACTCCATCATCTAGATCAGCCAGACAAGTAGCTTGTAATATTGTTGAAGCTTTGTGCCAGGTTAGTCTCCACAGATAGTTTATTTTACCCTTACAGGCATGGCAAGTGATTGGGTTTTGAGAGAGTTCAATCCATGCTATAGAATTAGTTGTAATCTGTATGGTCTGGTTACATGTATTTGGAGGTCAGGGTTAGACAAGTGAGACACTGACATTTCCAATACATGTGAACCATACTGTCTGAATTGTCAACATTTTAAAATATAACATGTCAAACTTTAATTATGCAACGATTGTATTAAAACTAATTGATCAATAGTTAATACATGTATATGAATAGAGAGAAGTTTATGCCGCTATCTACCACTAGAGCCCTGCTTTGTTGTTACCATTTAACAAATTTCTGAATTTATTGAGATGATTTATTTATTGTATTTGTTTTATTTACTAGTCAGTTATCCATTGTATATCACACTGTGTGCCCTCTTACTATCTGGGTAAACCAATCCAGGTCGTCACATCACATGGATTCAAAAGCTATGACTTTCTTCCTATTCTACTTTCTAGGTTCCAAGTCGCCGACAACAAGTCCTGGATCTTTTGACAACATACCTAGATGAATTACACACAGCTGGTGAGAGTGCAACTGAATTCCTTTCTTTATATCAACGACTTACCAAACCAACTCACTGGAAACTCTACCTGGCAGCACGTGGTGTGTTGCCTCATATTGGCAATCTCATCTCAATGGTAAGTTTTCACTTATCAAGCTGACAATTAAAACACTGCCTCACAGTATGGAGTGTGTTGCTTCATATCGGCAGTCTCATCTGAGTGGTAAGTACACTTACCAAACCAACATGACCCGAACAAGCAGGACAACAGAAGCATGACGATTTCCATATATCAACTTGCCAGCTCATATTACAGAATGATTCATGTGTTGATGTATACCAATAGTTCTTGTTACTGTATTAAATGTACAGTATCTTGTTGATTCCCATTTGTCACTGAGTTTCTTTTCCATTTTTTTGTTTGATAAAAAAAATGTACTTTATACTCTCAAAGTTCACTCATGTCCAACCAACCAATACTATTCTACCCATTGTGTATGTTTGACTTCAAATCATAAATCATATTTTTTAAAATGTTATATATTTGTCTTTTCTAATACTGTAGGAGATTGATTATCTAACAATGTTGGAGGAAACTACATTGAGTTCAGACCTATCACAGGGCTATGCTCTCAAAATGTTAACAGGTATGTGAATATTATCTACAACATATATATATGGGGGGGGGGGGGTTGGGATAACAACATAGTGTGGTACTTTAACATAGTTACTAAACAGGAACCACTCCCTTGGGAATTTTTTTTTGTTAAGTCTCAAATTCGTCAAATGTTTTGACTCTGTTATTCAGTTTTGTAATTGAAAATGACCTCAGATTTTTTTCCCCAGTTACCAGTAGTGTCCCAAGGGCTTAGTGTTCACCCAACTGTGCGCAATCACCCAGGTCACTATTTTACACAAAAGAACACACTAAGTTTTGTGGGGGGGAAAACAGTCAAGAATTAAAGTGCAATGTAGATAATTATACTGTGCTATAGTTGTGTTTTTGTACCTTGTATCTATGCACAGAATTGTTGGCATCCAGTATTCTGTTAGTGTACCCTGTATCTATGCACAGAATTGTTGGCATCATATATTTTGTTTTTGTACCTTCTATCTATGCACAGAATTGTTGGCATCCAGTATTTTGTTAGTGTACCTTGTATCTATGCACAGAACTGTTGACATCATATATTTTGTTTTTGTTCAATCTATCTATGCACAGAATTGTTGGCATCATTTGTAGAACTTGATACCATCAAACAACTCTATAAAAGTAAACTGGTTGGTACTGTGTTGAATGGCTATCTGTCTTTGAGAAAACTAGTTGTACAGAGAACTAAACTGGTGGATGAAACCCAGGATATGCTGTTAGAATTGCTTGAAGAGATGACTACAGGTATGTAATGCTGTGTGTGTGTGTGTGTGTGTGTGTGTGTGTGTGTGTGTGTGTGTCTGTGTATGTGTGTGTGTGTGTCTCTCTCTCTGTGTATGTGTGTGTGTGTCTGTGTGTGTCTGTGTCTGTCTGTCTGTGTGTATGTCTGTCTCTCTGTCTGTGTGTGTGTGTGAATGTGTGTGTGTGAATGTGTGTGTGTGTGTGTGTGTGTGTGTGTGTGTGTGTGTGTGTGTGTGTGTGTGTGTGTGTGTGTGTGTGTTTATGCACGTGTGCACATGTGTTTTTTCATGTGTTTGTACAGATATGTGTAGGTGCGTATGTGCAAGTATGTTTGTGTATGCAATGGTTACAAAAACTCTGTGTTAGTGTCCAAACTGCTTGGGGAGTCAACCACTGCTTTATATAACTTTGGTTGTAGTAATGGGAACATGTAAGAAGTTTTGTTTTTTTTTAATTTTTTTAAAGGGTCCATGCACAGCATGTTGGTTTACTATAAACTAGTAATACAGTCTACTCTAATTAGAGAATTTTCAATTTTTAAAGACTTTTTGTTGTTTATTTGAATTGTTTGTATTCTAGGTACTGATACAGAGACAGGTGCCTTCATGTCTGTATGTGTAGATACAGTCAAACGCTATGGACTAGATGACTTTAGAACTCCAGTCTTTATCTTTGAAAGATTATGTAGTATTATTTACCCTGTGAGTACATCATGAGTTTATATTATAATCATAAACTTGACTTTACTTGACATAGCTGGCTGGTGTAAGACAAAATATTAATACAATACAATACAATACAATACAATACAATACAATACAATACAATACAATACAATACAATACAATACAATGCAATGCAATGCAATGCAATACAATACAATACAATCAATACATTACAATGCAATGCAATGCATTACAATACAATACAATACAATACAATACAATACAATACAATACAATGCAATGCAATGTAATGCAATGCGAAGCGATACAACACCACACCTCACCCCAACCCCAACCCCAGGTACTGTTGGAATATTCCTACATGAATTCAATAATAGTTATATGAAAGTGAGAACAGTTTGTTCAGCGTATGCTTTTAGTTATTAAATTTGGCTTGAAATGCAATGCAATTACATTATCAACAAATCTCAGAATTTACATTATCAATAAATCTCAGAATCTACATTATATTATCAACAATGCTCATAATCTACATTATCAAACAAATCACAAAGTTTACAAAATCAACAATATTATTTGTGTAATTGACAGGAGGAGAATGATGTTGGTGAGTTTTTTATGACATTAGAGAAAGACCCACAACAAGAAGATTTCCTAT
Source organism: Glandiceps talaboti (assembly GCF_964340395.1). NCBI lineage: Eukaryota > Metazoa > Hemichordata > Enteropneusta > Spengelidae > Glandiceps > Glandiceps talaboti. Next base: position 4,576,082 of record NC_135558.1, on the reverse strand, counting down.
CTGGTCGTATGCAAGGTAATCCATACAGTTCTAATGAACCTGGAATTGGACCATTAATGAGAGATGTCAAGAATAAAATATGTCAGGATTGTGAATTGATTGCACTACTAGAAGATGATAATGGAATGGAAGTAAGTAGTGAGACTGTCTATCTCTACACTTATGTAGTATTCAGCTGCTGCCTACCCCCCCCCCCCTTACCCCCACTACTAGAAGATGATAATGGCATGGAAGTAAGTAGTGAGACACTCAATCTCTACACTTTTGTAGTATTCAGGTGCTGCCTTAAACCCCCCCCCCCCTTACCCCACTGTTAGAAGATGATAATGGCATGAAAGTAAATAAGTAAGTAGTAAGAAAGTAAGTAGTAAGATTTGAAAGCTCTTTACTTTTGTAGTTTTCAGTTCCAGCCCCACCTCCACCCCCATATACACACCATCCCCGTCCCCACTACTAGAAGGTGATAACAGCATGAAAATAAGTAGCAAGATTTTTAAGCATTTTAGTTTGTAGTTTCAGCCCATCCACCAAATCACCTCCTCTCCTACCCCTACCCCCACTGCTAGAAGAAGATAACAACATGAATGTAAGTAGCTGGACTGTAAAGCCCTTTACTTTTGTAGTATTGAATGCCCCCCCCCCCCCCCCCCCCCCCCCCCCCCCCCATGCTGCCCATCCGCAATGCTAGAAAATTATAACAGCATGGACGTAAGTAGTGAAACTGTCAGGCTTTTAACTTTTGTAATATTCAGCCTACATTGTATGTAGAACTGAGGCTATATCTGTACCAGAAGCACCAATTTCATTGGATATGAATTCATACAGCAGTCAGTTAGTAATATTTTAATATGTGTTTTTTTTGTACATCTTTAAACAGCTACTGGTACAAAACAAGATTATAAGTCTAGATTTACCAGTCAAGGAAGTCTACAAGAAGATCTGGTGTCCAGAAAATGAGGTAGACTACCTGGATTGTCATCCATATTGTCCTAGAGAATTGGCCTATAAGTGTCTATTACACCCCTTGTAGCAAGAGAGGGTGTTGGTAGTCCAAGTAGGAACTGTAATGAAATACAGAAACACCAAATTATCATTCACACTCACCTTGCATTCCCCTGGTAGCAAGAGGGGATGCTGTAATCCAAACCAAGCATGGACTGTGATACAATATCAAAACAAGCCAATCACCCAAATCTCACGCTTTCATTTATATCATATATTAATCTTTTATCATTAAAGTGAAGTTAGAATGTCTAGTATTACAACTGGGGTGTAGAAACTGATAACTCGGTGCTAGTGTTATGAATAAATCTCATATTTTTTGTATGTCTTGTTGACAGGGTGAACCAATGCGTATAGTGTACAGAATGAGAGGGTTGCTAGGCGATGCTACGGAGGACATAGTGGCTTCATTGGATATCACTAATGGTCAGTAACTCTTATCAAAGTACACTTGATATTACACACTTGTGATAAATGCATTACAAAGAAACATGATTATGCGTTTATGTGAGGCATATTTTTACTACAAAGAAAAAGAAGTGAATTTGGCTCCTTTAGTAGACAATGTTCAGTAGAGCCCTGCCGTGGAGATTAATTTTTCATACCTGGTGAAATTTCTTTTGTTCCAGCATCTTTTCTACTCATTTAATCTTTGGTCTTGTTGTAAACCAAGATATGCTAATTGAGCTCCAAAAGTAATATAAAGTAAAGTAAAGTAAAAATATGAGCAGGTTCAAAGGAAAATTCACCACCATGTAGCACACCTCCAGGTACACTGTACTTAACTTAAGATTGGGTTGTTATTTTGTGTAGATGAGGAGTTAGACCATGAAGAAGTGTACAAGATGGCTACAGTCATGGCTGAATGTGGAGGCTTGGAAGTCATGATACAGAGGTATGAAGACACAGACAGACAGACAGACAGACAGACAGACAGACAGATATTAGACAAATGGATAAAAAAAATCTTCCAAAAAACAACTTTTCGAAGGTTCTATGAGGAGCATTATTCAAAAGTGGATTTGAGGGGAGAGGGGCAAAGTGTGCATTTGAATTGTTCAGTATTGTAAGTTACTATATGAAAATCATCCTTCTCTAACATTTCATGACAAAATGTTGCAGCATTCGTGGATAAATACAAAGAGTTCTGCTTCTTTTGTTTTAAATTTTAGGAACTCTTAAACTGCTCCCTGTGGCAGATCCCTGATAAGTATTGTGTAGTCATTGAGAATACATCATAAAAGTGGATGGCAGATACATTTACTGAACTCATAGATACAGTTACCTGTCAATGTTAAATAATAACAATGTATTGAAGCCAGTGAATGGAGAGAGAGAGATTTATAGTGTCTAACAGTGTGAAATACTGAATAATAGCCCCCTAGCCTGATTCACCAATTTACAGACTTACGTATGTTGTTCCTGTATACTTTATTCAAATTCTCTTTGTGTTCCTTACAGACTTGCTGTAATCAAGGACTTAGTACGTGGCAAGCAGCTTCTCACCGTACTACTGAAACTGTTTGGTTATTGTGTCAAGGTCAAAGTCAACAGACAATTACTGATACAACCTAATATGAATACTATCAATATCATGTTATCCACACTCAATATGGTAAGATATGCACTGCAAATATCTGTTGTCAGTATACCTGCTTTCAGTCAGTAACGAACCCCCACCCCCACCCCTAACATGGGCCCAAGAGACCTCCCAACTAGAGTAGAACACTGAACAGTTTCATAGCCATGTAAGCATGAACATGTCTTGAAACCATTCTGACCAAGGATATCCATGAGAAGTCTCCTGAAGCCCTCCTAGGAATGTCCTGAAATTGTTCTGTGTGTGAACATGTGACTGTAGCATTTACTGTGCTAGACATACCAGTACCAACAAGAAAAATGGTTACATGTAATTGCTTTTATATGCAAGCCCAGTAGCATACATTCAAACCAAAAATACAGGATTTGTTTTCTGGTCATGCTACATTATTATTTTCAGATTCTGATTCTGTCTGAGAGTGAGCAAGGTGGTGGAAGTGGTTTTAATGAATTTGTCCCTATTTTCAGATTCTGATTGCATCTGAGAGTGAGCAGGGCGGTGGAAGTGGGGTTGCACAGTTAGCACAACAACTAATGGAAATCATGGGAGTTATTCTTCAAGAAGCAAACCAGGAACCAGTCACCGATAAGTCTGTAAGTACTACCAGCAACATTATGGATGTATAAATGTTAAATTTATTGATCAATAAATAAGTAACAAACACAGTCATTTCATATGTATATGATTACACTGTTTGAATTCTTATACCACCCATTTCATTTTAGTAGTTCACTTTCTCTGTTGATACTAGACCATGCAGAAGCCAATAAGATGCTGCAATTTAAGATAGCAAGTTTGAATGAATACATTTTTTTGCAACATTATGTCTAAATGAAATGAACTAACATGCCACAATGCAAACATTATATGCAGACATCAAAACATTAGCATCTGTATGTGTTTTTGTGTAGTTGCAGTACATTCTAATGGTTTATTTCATTTAGAAAAAACGTAGCAAAAAAATTCAATCTTTCTATCTTAAAGTGTAGCATGTGCAGTCTGTTATTGGTTTCTGTGTGGTTGTATCAAATGCAGCCAGTGAACAGTAACCTGCAATGCACTGTAGCTTATTATTTAGACTGACAAGATTCATCTCTGTTGGTTTTCCTGTTAATAACCAGTAACTAATGACAAGTTTTGTTGATAGCATAGGGAGCCATGAAAGGAATATACTTTCACTCTTGATACTTTGTAAGAATCTTACTACTCTGGAAATCAGGGTCTCAATTTCCTCAGATAGACACCAAATAAAACTGTTGTTCAGTGTGGTAGATTACATGAGTGGTGATAGCAGTGCCTCTGTTATGTCACAAACCCTACACCAGGGTGTAGGGTCTATGGTTATGTGAATCTGATCACCGTGTGATCATGATAGTGTAAACACTGGAAGTCTCTAAAAATATACACTGCAAGATCATGGAAACCAATGTCATTCAGTAGCTTGTATCAACTTGCTGCATCACTAATTTAAATTTGTATTTATCTTAGTAAACTGAGACCTCAGTTGCCAGAGTACTATGAACTATGCCACTCTAAAAAAAAATTCAGAAATTGAACTGTAGGTACTTTTTGTAAGTAACTGAGTTATGTTCTTTTTCAGACATCAATGATTCTGTTTGGTGATAAACCACAGTTAGTTATGTTGATGGAAAGAATCAACTGTCCCTTCGTCAGATCTAACTCTAATGTCCTGCAGGGTTTGATGAGACTTATACCTTATCTAACGTTTGGATCCAGAGACAAGATGCAAATGTTGGTCAATTACTTCAAACCCTATGTTGATTTTAACAAGTAAGTAATGAGAATACACAGTCTGATAAATAAGTAAGTAAGTAATGGTGATACACAGTCTGATATACAAGTAAGTAAGTAATGGTGATACACAGTCTGATAAACAATGAAGGTTATTGTAATCACATGTTTTTCAATACTGTGTTTATTTTAGCTGAATACATGCAAAAGCTTTACCACAGTGATAAATCCTTCTACCCAAATGATAATCCTTATTTGACATTGGTCTTTAAGACCATATCTAGGTATTGTGTATGTTTGAAACAACAAAACTTATTTAGAGTGTAATATGCATAGAACTGTGTTATAGAAAAAGTTATTGAAAAAGATAGATCTAGTGATATGGATAGGAATAGTTCTTCTATAAATGAATTAAGGGTTCTAGCTTTTTTAAATGATTTTTGTCAAAGCTGTTTTACAAATTAGAATATACAGAAAACACTTGTCAAATAATTATGGAAGTGTCAATTTTGATTTTTTGATTTCAAGACATAGCAATTATTGTAATCGAAATAAATTTTAGAATGATAGAAAATTAGACTTAGTTGATTATTGTTGTTGTTTACTTTAATTGTTGTTGTTTACAGGTTTGATGAAGAGCATAGTCAAGATGAGGAAGTACATTTGGATTGTTTTTGTGTTGTGGCTGCTGGCATTACAGTAAGTTATCATAATTGGCCTTTCCAAAATTTGCCATGTGGTGCTCTAGTTCCTGTCTGTGTGTACCTTGGGGGTATATATGGTATAGGTTACTCAGTTAATCGTAGAGCACTGCTGCTTTTTTCCTCGATGTCTGAACAATAAGAAAAACATCCCTGATTTACACTTCTACAGAATACCGAGGGACAAGGCTCTTATATATTAAGAAACGATACTATGACTTTATGATACCCCTAATTTGAGCGAGGGTACTGTATTCTCAATTTCCTATTTGCAGTCTGAAATGGCCTATTTAAACTTTGTATGTGTGGAGTCATGAGTGGTCAAATGGTCAAAGTGGCTAGTTTAGAAACTGCAGGTTGCAGGTTTGAGCCTTGTCACTGCTGTTTGTTTCTGATTGGCTAAAGTACCTTGGAAAAGATTTGAACCATGCTTTGTGCCTCAGTCTACCCACCTATATAATTGGGGACCTGGTGGGATAGAGCTTGCTAACAGGGGTACACTCACCACTGCTAATTGTTTTTAAATGTCTTAAGCCTTTGAGCTATTTTATCTAGCTAATATTGTTATTACCATTGGTTTGTTATTTTCAGAGCAATGCTAATGGTAGTGAGTTAAAGAATTTGATAATAGAAAATGATGTGGTGAAAAGTGCAATAGATTACATGAAGGAACATACTCCAAGAGGCACACTCAGGTAATGTAGCTATGATATATGCAAAGTATTCTACATTGAGACACACTCAGGTAATGTAGCTATGATATATGCAAAGTATTCTACATTGAGACACACTTAGGTAATGTAGCTATGATATATGCAAAGTATTCTACATTGAGACACACTTAGGTAATGTAGCTATGATATATGGAAAGTACTCTACATTGAGACACACTTAGGTAATGTAGCTATGATATATGCAAAGTATTCTACATTGAGACACACTTAGGTAATGTAGCTATGATATATGGAAAGTACTCTACATTGTTCTATAACTATGACAGTACTTATCCATTTACATTGTGCTATACTAAACTAAGCTTTATCTACATTTATTGTATAAATGGAGGAGAGATGTACGAACCCTTGCATAATGTAAATATGATTAAAACTGAGAGGAAAATTAAAGTCTAGCATATTGCAACATATGATATGTTATTCAGAACATTTTCACCTCCACCTCACTTATGTGCCAAAATTGTGTTATGCAATGTGTGTGTGCATGTGTATGTGTGTGTGTGTGTGCATGCATGTGTGTGTGTGTGTGTGTGTGTGTGTGTGTGCGTGCGTGCGTGTGTACATGTGTGTGTGTGTGTGTGTGTGTGTGTGTGTGTTTGTGTGTGTGTGTGTGTGTGTGTGTGTGTGTGTGTGTGTGTGTGTGTGTGTGTGTGTGTGTGTGTGTAGTCTGCTCAGATGTTTTAACTTTACTGATCCTAACATAATTTCATGCACTGTGTCACAGTTTGGACAGTACAGCATGGAAGGAGTTCATAGCCAAACCATCTTTACCATACATCCTAAAGTTACTGACAGGACTATGCAGTGGACATGCTAAAACACAGGTTGGTATGGGTAATGGTAGTTTCCTTCTCTTTAGGTGTTCAGTGCTCCAAAGTCCAAAAGTGAAAGTAACTTTGATACTTTATCATTTATGTGAAATTCATTAATCAGTTTTATTCATTCATGTGTTGACATTAGTGAAATGTGCCTACGTCAAACGTGACATGAAATTCCAATGTTACAGCTGACCACTTAGTAGCAGTGTGATCATCTGGGTTATACCTTGTAAATGTTAGGTAGTTTAACACCCCCATTCTCCTGATCTGAGGATCGTAGTATTGATAGATTTATCTTTTGATCTTTCATAGGTGTTAGTTGGAGAGCAATGTGTGCAGGCGATACATAGATTAGAGCAAGTGTCCAGTGATGAGGGGGTAGGATCTCTGGCTGAAAACTTGATGGAAGCACTGAAAGAAAACCCTAATGTCTCCAAAAAGGTAAGCATCTTTAATATCAGATGAAACAATGCTATTGTCAACAGTTTAAAGTAGAATGTGTCCAATATCCCCAGAAATCAGAGTTCTTAAAATCTCTCCAAACTTAGTCATATAAAAGCTTGTTCCTGGTCTTTTTGAAATAGTTAATGAAATTTAGAATTCATCATTTTGTTTTCAAGGAAATTTTCACTATACAGTTTAATTACACTGTAGTCGGTGGCCATATTGGATTTTAAAATGACCTAATTTTAATATTGTGACATCAATTTTAAAAAATCAATGATGACCCAAGATTTTTTTTTAATGATTTGAACTGAAAATGGGTTTGAGTTTTCTTGACAAAAGTAAGAGTAAAAGTTTAAAGACTTTATTTCTGACATGATATAAAAGTAATAAATAATCTAAAAAATTTAAGCAATCCATTTTTAAAAAAATAAAAAAATAGCATTGCACATATAAATAAAAGAGACCATTTAACTCTGATTACAATTTGATATGGGAATGTACTGGCCATAACAACAAAATTCAAGATAGATAAAATAAAACAAATGCTATGAAAAATATGGATTTTTAAGATTTTATGCAGCATCCATACTAGAAGTGATTGTCATAGATTAGTCCCTCAACAATTTATGTGTTGTATTTTCAGATCAAAGAAGTTAGAGAGCAGACCAAAGCTGAAAAGAAAAGACTAGCCATGGCAATGAGACAGAAACAACTAGGGGCACTTGGAATGTTGGTGAGTAGTGGAATAGAGATAACATTTATATAATGGTACCTACAAAGGGTATCTGTGACTTGGATGTGTGACACACACAAACTCAAAGATGATACCTGCGACCCGGTCGTACTACCTGTCTGCGCTTGGTCGCACAATATAACTTCGACTGTCGTACTTCCTATCTGCAACAAATGTTTCAATGCGAGAAAGTGATCAAAAATTTGTTGAGATAAAATGTCCTTGGTCCAATAAAGTGATAGATCTTATGAAACTGATCCTTTTTAGGCCAGTTCAAAAAGTTAACAAGTATGTAACTTTGTAGAACCATTCTTGCCAAATTAAATACATTTGTAACTCATTGTTGTCTTCCTTTTTTCTTTGTTCAAAAGACAAATGAGAAAGGTCAGGTGAAAGCCAAGAGTGCTGCATTACTACTAGAAGATTTAGTAGAGGAGTCTGGATTGACATGTTGTATATGCAGAGAAGGTTATAAATATCAACCAACAAAGGTAAGAACTTTAAAGATAAAGTCCAGTCGGACTTATTTCTGCCTCTAGTATAGATATTGTTACTGCTATCAACTTAAAGGAAAAGTCTAGCCAGACTTATTTCTGCCTTTATGACACTTGTTTTGATAACTTCTATCAACTAACACAATGCTTTTGGGTGGTAAAATAGCAGTCTTGTAACTCATTTGACTCTGAAATCATGCAGGGAAACCTACTGCACTTGCATTTTGTTCTGCCATCTTGGGGACTTCCTGCAAGGGTTTATGGGAAAACCTTGCAGGAAATGACATCACATTTTAACACATTTTAACTCTTTACCTTGAGAGTGATAAATGTGATGTGATGACTTTGGTGTTTACTGAAGTATACATTCTTTTTTATTCAAGTAACCAAGGTAACAGTAAATTTATTTTTGCTATCTTTGGGTAGGTCCTTGGTATATACACCTATACAAAGAGATGTAACTTGGAAGAATTTGAAAACAAGCCAAGGAAAACACCGGGATATGCAACTGTGTCTCATTTCAATATTGTACACTATGATTGTCATATGTCTGCTGTTAGGTAAGATCATATTTACATATATCTGTACCTTTCTTTGAAAATACTAAAATTAGTGTTATACAATCCATAGCAACTGTGTGCATTGATTATTTATAGCATTCATATCAAGTGTAAAACTATGCTGTTGTATGTGTAATTGCTTTATGTAAAGATGAGCCCTGTTCTGGTGCCTGTCAATGTCATGAATCTGTCAACAATAGCTTTGTCCCCACGTGAATTGATTCAAAACCAATTCAAACTAAATTGATGCAGTTAAAATCAGTTTCTGTCTTTCTGATGAAACCAAGCAATGAATGCAAACCAATAAATAAGTTTTGTACTGGTTTACTTTGAACCAATTTGAAAACACCCCCTTGGAGTTTCCAAACTGATTCAACTAAATCGGTTCAAAACTGATTTAGTGAAGGTCCTGAACAGCAGAGCTGATTTTGATTCAATTTTGAATAGAATCCAATTTACACATCAGGATATGGCTATTGTTACCCATGCAAAGCAAGTAAATAATCAATGACTAGAGTTTAAACATAGATATAAAACATCGTCATGCAAAAACCAAATATAATGGTTTATTTCCCCTGTAGGGACTGCAAGTTTAGATTTTTTAATTAACATTCTTACAATTTCCATACCTTTCATCATTGCTAGGCATGCTAGAGGTCGTGAAGAATGGGAAAGTGCTGCACTTCAGAATGCAAACACCAAATGTAATGGTTTACTACCTCTGTGGGGACCACAAGTTCCAGAGTCAGGGTTTGCAAGTTGCTTAGCAAGGTAAGAAAAAAGGTAGTCTGCAGATGCTAGACACTTCCAGGCCTGGTTGCCTCTGGGATAGATGGTGAACTGACTGTGAAAGCTTTCAAAACATTGACCAACATGAGACACCATTGTTTAACAATATCAAAATGATACTACCAAACCAGAAAGACTAGTATTTCAATTAGGCAGCATGATGTTTTTTTACAATGAAATTCAAATGACCAATGTGAAAGCAATAGAGACAAGTGTGAATTTCAAGAAAAATGTTCCAATGAACAATGCAGACAACATTGAAGAGGTATAAAATCATAGATAACTGTGATCAACCAATGTTTTTGTTTATTTGTTTCTACAGACATAACACGTACATACAAGAACGAACAGGTCATAGGGAACCAACATACTATACCACTGTACATGACCTCAAACTCCTAGTCCAAAGGTTTGCGTTTGAAAAGTCCTTCAGTGATGAGAGTGGAGGAGGTGGCCGGCAAAGTAACATACATTTGGTTCCATATGTCATACACATGGCATTGTATGTTCTCAATACGTGAGTATTTGTAATGTGTTCAGTTTTCCTCTCAATTTTTGTGTAACATACAATATGTAATGTGTACCCCGGAAATGATTTTATTACTCTTTTGCTGTTACTTTGTTCATGAAAACTGAAAAGTATACTCAGTAAAATGCAAGAAATAAGATCAAGGGTTGGTAAGCAACTTTCTCAAATATGGGAGAAGTCAAAATTTCGTCATTTTAGAATCCAATATGGCTGCCAAATACTGTAATAACTCTATGGAAAATAAAGATAGTAGATTTCCTTGAAGTTCTTTTATTATTTGAAAAGGACCAACAACAAGTTTTCATATTGCAAAATTTGGACCGATTTTAAGAAAGTTGATTTTCAGAGGAATTGGTCCCCAAAGGCGTAATTCTACAAATTAATGCAAAAGTTCATGAGGATGTAAACGGTATTTTCTGTTTTTCATTACACAGTACTCGGTCTGTTCCAAGGGAAGAAAAGAACTTGATGAATTTCCTAAAAGCTGGTAAAGATAGATGGGTGGAGAGTAGCTATGAGGTGGATGGACCATTTTACTACACACTTATGTCACTTTTAATACATGGACAGGAGAAATGGCAAGCTAATAGACTAACCTACCTACAGAGGCTATTGGTCACTGTACATACCAGAAGTGTTGGCACATATCCAAACGGAAACACAAAGTAAGAATAATTATGAGGTCTAATTCTAAAGAGTACAAGCTGATACTCTCTTTCAAGGTTATTGTTCAAAATGTTACTGCAATTTATAGATATGCACAGCAATGAGGTAATTTGCATAAAATATGAAATGATCTTAGAAGCATGCATATAAATGAAATAATTTGCATCTAAAATCATGTTTAGGTCAAAATTGAAAACAATCCTGGAAGCAAACAGAAGCCCTGAATAAGATCATACCTATGCTTACCCCTACACCTTTATATTAAGTTTGACATCAATTTAAATCTGATAATTAAACCATTTATATGCACTTGGAAATAAAAATCAAATGTTGCTTTAATTGTTCAAGAATCTGAAACCAATTCTCAGTTAAAGTCAAGAAAAAAAGAATGCAGAGCTCACCGTACAATGTTTTTAATAGACATCAAATTGATGAGCATTTTAGAATCCAATATGGCCGCTGAGTACTATGTTAACTGTATAGGAAAATGAAAGGTTGATGATCTCCCCCACCCACCACCACAATGTTTGGTGAGATTTAAGGACTTTGATTTTCAGGGAAACCGTCCTACCTTGATTAAGTAAGCACGTTAGAACCCCCAAAATATTTAATCTATAATTCACTTTAGATATAAATTATAAGTATTTTTCTTCATAATCATAAGCTGTTTGTCCATTCTATGTCCAATGGTATATTGATGTTTCCAAACAACAAATGTACTTTATTCATCTGTATGTTGTTATCTTAACACAGGATTGCAGACAAGTCAGTGAAAGACTACTCAGTTTACAAGCCTGCATTGATTTACTATGCCTTGCTAGATGGATTTTACACAGTGGTCTTGAAAACAGTCAGTGTAACTAGTAGCGATAACTGGGCATCAGCTGTGGCTGATTTCATTCGTAATAACGATGAAGTGTTATTAAAAGGAACAGACAAGGTAGGTAGAGATTTGTATCTGTATTAATGAAGTGATGTGAAAAGGAATAGACAAGGTAAGAAGAGATCTAAAGAGCAAGACAAAATGTTGTTTGCATTAATATTAGAAAGTTGAAATTAAAAAAAATTGTCAGTCAAAATGTTATATTATGAATATATTGCAGTGGACTAATAACAGTTTTAAAGACTGATTCCACTTCAGAATTACCTCTTCTCATTCAATGCAACAGTTTTATTTGAAACCGTCCAAGTCAAGGCAGTAGTTGATTTTCCAGTTCCAAAATGTATTGCTTGAGAGGACATCACTTATGTTGTTACATTTAGTCTCATTTTGTCTTTATTACGTTTGAAATAACATTTTCATCAGGAAATGATGGAAAGACATGTTGACTTCTTTGATCATGAGTGATTTTATTGAACAACAACTAAACGCCATCAATGATGACAGAGTGGGATTTTACAAGTGAACCCAGGGTATGATCAGGTGACAACCATCCCCCTGAGTAGCTTGTGCAAATCCCTCAGCACGTACACAATACATGGCATTGCATGGAGAAATGCACAATGCATCTTGGAATCTGTAAAAGGTCTATATGTCACTGTGAGTTGACAGAATAGACAATCTAAGGTGACAAATGGTTTTCTCTACCCACTATTATCCCACCAATTCTAATATGAATTCTTTCTCTTCTTCAACAGTTGTTATCTCAGTATGAAAGTGACTTTTTACCTGCTGATACATTCACAGAATTCTGTGATATTGTAGGTAAGTTCATCGATATTCTAATAATAATTTACAAAGTAGGAGTGTCTCAAATAATATGTGAGCTATCATTTCAATTACCACATAACCTATTGTAATGTGTTATCTATTTCTATATATCTATTTGAGAATATGTTGACTTTTATATCATAGTTTCCCCCTCTAGCATGATGTAATATGTTATTGCAGGTACCGAGAATTACTTTATGAGCATGAATGTCATGATGATACACAGATGTGTACAGGTATAGATTGTGAAAGAATAACCTCATGGTACAAGTTAATTCCTGTATGGGTATATAAAAAAAAAAAACATGGATAATTCATTTGTAATCCTCATATATATACTTTCTTTTGTACAGGATTGCTTGGAGACATTGAAAAACCAGACGACTTCATCAGTGATCTTCTCAACTCCCTTCCATAAATCTCCTGTATAACCAAGAATGATAACCCTGCACATTGAGTTGATTCACAGTAGAATTACTGAAACCAGAATATGAAAATCAAATGATTTATTCCTTGAATCAACTCTAAGACAACTGGAAGATCTACACCCATGAGATTTGTTTTCTCATTTGAAAGAATTTACCCTGTGACTAATCATATCAGTCAATACAAAGATGAGAAGCTTATAAAAAAAAGTGTTGCATGTTTTCAAATGTGATTACCAGTATAGTAATAATATCAGTGTTCCAGTAACGTAAATATTAAAGTAACCAAATATGGATAAGAAATGAATGATAAGCTTGGCATTATATAATATATTATATAGCGTGCTTTTCCCCAATTTCGTCATTTGGTATATCATCCATTGTATCTTTTTATATTTAACGGGTACAAATTCCTTTAACATTTTTGGAGACTTAATTAAGTTTGTCATTCTATCAATTGAATAATAATCTAGGCTAAACTAAACATATAATATTGATTCTGTGTCTCAGAAGAATCATTCACTGACCCAAAATTAATTTTGAACAAATCTTCACCCTATTAATGTAATATCGAAATTATAGACAACATTTTATCAAAGAGTAAGCAATTTGGTTTAATAAGTATTGAGTATGGTTTGGGTTATAGTCAAAATGTAATGGAGGTATCGTGGGGGAAAATGATGACCCTTCTGAATATATGAAAAAATATGACAGCCCTTCTGAATTGCTGAAAAAAAATGACACTGTTATTGTATTTACCCTTGTAGACAATATCTTCACAAGATAAAGGAAACATGCAACATTTTTTCCGTACAAAAGAGGTTTTTGAGTACTGCACATCTGACATTTACAATGTCATATCTCTATCTGCATTTCTTTGTAGATTGTCACTATTTTTAATTTCATATTTTAGTGCTAAAAATGATTATCACTCTAGTCTAGTTGACATATAAAACATTTTTTTAAATCTCCAGCTATTGGACAACAATATGTATGTAGTGTTTCAATCACAAATATATTGTTTTTCTTTTGCTAATGAACACTCAGTCTGACAAGACTTGTACAAGTATGTCATATTGGATGACAGTCAGTGTATTTAGTTGATGATGTCTGTATTCACCTACAGCTACAAATTGTAATGTATAACTTTGTTTTTAATCGCACATTCTATAGTCTTGCCATGTATATGACACATGAAGAGAAACTCGGACAATAATTACCTGGTTCACTTAGCAACATTAATGTAGTGACTGCTATCAACATTTACATTTATAATGATGCCATGTGTACATCACATGATGCAGTTGTGACCAATGACAGACCAGAATGCAAGTATTCAAATTTTCATCAGTTTAGTCCTGCCCACAAGTGAATCACATGATGCAGCTGCAACCAATGGCAGACTGGGATAGAAGGAATTCAAATTTGCACCACTTTAGTCCTGCCCACAACGTCATATTGGATATATTTTCCAAATCTTATATGATTGCCATCCCTTTCTCACACGGTAGAATCTTTCATTATTTTCGCTGGGTAGAGACAACTCATGTGAAAACAAATGAAAGTTTATGTAGAGTGCGTACACATCAAATCTAGCCCTTCTCTGAGTATGTAATCAGATGTTGTCATCGAGTTGAATGATTTTACACCATGGCTTCAACGCCTTTATTTGACATCATCAATTGTACTTGATTGTCATTCATGAATGTTAATGCAATTACTGCTTCTGTTAAAATAAATATGTACTGTTACTGCTACAAGAACTTAAGTGTCATACTTGTGTCAGTGCCTGGAATGAATGAAGTCATTGCTGGCCACATAAATCTCATCACAATCAGTTCTATGTACTATTGTTACGTTTTGATCTCTGCACCTAGCTGGTAGATCATGTAACTATACTAGAATCACAGTCTTAATCACTCTCATATTTCCACTTGTACAGAGAATCACTTGGACTTTAGGGAATTAACTCAGACCACATACAGTGTTCATGGTTGACTTGGATCATTAGCACAACTGAACTGATAAGGTTCAGTAGTGCTATAGGCATGGCAAAGTGTCTGTCTGTCTGTGGATGGATGTCTATGTGTGTGTGTGTGTGTGTGTGTGGGCTGATCAGTCTGAAATTTGATGGGAACATTCTTAGGGGTGTTTAGATAAAGCATTGTTCATGGCATGATGATTCCATCAGTGATAAGCAAATTAGGGATACAAATGTGTCTTTTGGTCAAAAATCTTTAATTCCAAAACTACTGAGCAGATTGGGCTGAAATGTAATGGGGATGCACCTGGGGGTGTGTAGATGAAGAAATGTTATACATGTACCATATGCTGATGTATGCATGATGTTTATGGGTGATGATAGATACTTCTTTGTAAAAACAGTTATTTTAGATTTTCCTGTGTATCTCTTTTGTTGACGTTTTTTTTGAAATTATAAAGACACCAATTACGCGTAAGCCTGACTCATGTGGATAAAACTCATATTTTAGAGAAACCACGTGGATTTGCTGATCCCATCGCCAACCCCCTCCTATACTAAACCTGACAGGATATGCCAATCAAGGAATTTGACCTGAATCATTACTTACAGTAAAGTTTATAATTATAGAATGCATCTTCGTGTCTCTTTTTCCACTCCAGGATTATTATAACATTTCACCAAATGCCAATGACCGGTGTAGGAATCATGGGACAACTTGTTTCCGAATTATTAACACAACAACCAAAGAAATAAACTAAGCAGAAACAACAATTTTGTTGTAAAATTCAACGATTGCTGAAGAAACTCCAACTTTTATGTCTCTATGAACGTGTCATGTTGGTCATGTGATCAAACCATTGAATTCGTGTTAGTATTAGTGAAAGGACAATTCCGGTCTCCAGTGAAATGATTATGTAAATTAATGAATATTAATAGACTCCAAATAAGGAAATACGATAATTCGAATCTGACATATATATCATAGCTGATATAAAATCTAATGTGATGAATACGGCTCGACATCTTTATTTACCTCAATATGCTATTGACAACAACCATAAAAACAGTTCAACTTATTAACACTTCTTTTATAAGTAAACAATAGACACAAAATGTTACAATAGTACTCTATAGCATTTCGACTCTTAAATCTAAAATTTATGGTGTGAGAAAAAGGTTATATGTTAATGACTATTTTGGCCATCTGATTTGTTGGCAAACTTTGAATGATGCAGAGTAAAGAGTGTCAACATATGAATGCTAAATAACAACTCGGCTAGCTAGCATAGCAGCGTTGGGACGATGTGATGTGTGTAACAGATGATCTTTTTAAAAATAAGACAGATTGGTTATGTCGTTTCCTTACTTTCCATAACATAAGATTATTGACTGAACAGAGAATTTGTTTGTTCATTTTTTTTTATTCTGTGAGCTGTACCTCGGTACAATAAAAGAAATCGCGCTAAATTCCCTACATCTGGTTTCATTCTAGATTAGTGGCAGCCACCTTGTTGACGCAAAATTTATAGGTTATATTCATTACCTTAACATATAGTTTATACTTTATTATAAAACATGCTTATTTCTGTGAACGAGTCATAAGTTGTATATATTTAGTCTAATTTAAGCGAAATACACTATCTATGCTTTATAAGGGTCAAGAAATCAACTTAGAATCAATATATTGTAATATGATTATCGGCAGTCTACTAGAAATAACTTATTGTAAGCTTAATATTGATTAATTGCGTTAACGTTACAGGAATTGTAACGTTTACTTCCGGTTAAACATCGAAACGGAAAAAAACACAAAACAGAAGAAAATACCCTCAAATCGTAATGAACGCTACAATCATTGCAGCTATCGCAACCTTAGCCCCTTACGTAAGAATGTATCGCTTACTGTATTGCTTATAGGGACGGTACGCGCTTTACTATGTAAGCTCAACTAAAGCTGTTGACTTTTAACGAAAATTGCACCCCATTTTGTCTACTATTAGCCATGTTGGATTTCTCAGTCAGTGATTCCTCTGTACCATAATTTTGATATACTTTGTACAGTAGCAGTGCTGTCGTGGACTGCTGCACAGTGTTTTAACTCGCTTGTTTCATACTCGGCTGGTCTCTTACAGAAGGAGCTACTGTCGATTGGCTTCACGCCAATTTTATGCAGGAGCACACCTGTCAAAGTAAAGATAAATGAAGGGGTCAGACGTCATATACATCGTATACATATGTTTATTCATAAAAACTTAATGTATTATAAAATACAATTTTGTGAACCTACTGAACAGACCTGGTGACAATTATTTTAAACTTGTTTTTGAGACTTCTTTGTAATAAAGCAGTGGTCTGAGATACTATATAGGATTCCTGGCTTTCAATAAACCCGAAGTGTATACATATTAAACGCCACAAATTAGCAGGAAGAACCCAGTAGTGACTTAATAAGCTTACAAGCTGTAATATTCTAAGCTTTATCAGCAGTTTTCGTCAAAATTTAGAAGGAAAAGCGTAAAATTTCTGTTTCTTTTTTATAACAACTTTCGAAATTTTGTCCTGTACTAAATATAATTCGAAATGAAAATAACATTTTTAATCCAATCTTTAGCCATAAAAGCGCAGACGATATTTGGAGACGTTTACACATGGCAAGTCACAGGTGCTAGTAAAATTACATTTAAATGAGAGATGGTATACATGTACATGCTTAACATAAGAGATGAACACTACATATTACAACTACTGTAGTCTTACCTAGGTAGATGTCTTCAAGCGGTATTGGGGGTGTCCTAGTTGCTTTAGCTAGTATCTTAGGTATTAGGTTGTTTGACATGACAAACGCAAATCCGTAGCAATACATCGGGTATGATGGCTCCGAATACTCCTTCTTCGAGACATAATTCCTATGAGTATTCATTCGAATCGCTCTAGCTCCAGCTTTACGAACTTTACCGAGAACGAACGCCGTGGTGTTATAATTACTCATAGCCAGTAAACGAATCTGTCTCAAAAGCCGTCGAGGGAAAATAACAACATGGTCTTCAACTTTCAATAAATATCGAACATTAGTACAATATTTTGCTATCCATTTGAACGACAGCATCATCCGTGCGGTGTTGTTGCGGTAACTTTCCTTCAAATTTCCCACCATCAAATCGCCATATTTGGCATGCTCTTGCTCGATCTTCTCTCTCAGGTCAACACCTTCAGGATATCCAACGATAAAGACATGTCCAATATTCAAAACTCCAAAATGTTGTTTCTTCAACCACGTTTCTCTGATCAGTTTTCTAGTCTCAATGTGAGAAACAGCGCTATTTATCAATACCAACATATCCATATCACCATAGCAACGCATTTCATGGTCAGTTTGCGAGTAACGAACAACGCCTGGGTTAGAATTTAGCTTCCATAATGATATCAAAGTTGGTGCGTATCCTGATATGTAAAGTAGAATACTTAGTATGCCAAAAATCACAGCAACACTCGCTGGAACGACCTGAACGACGAATCTCCGACGAGTGCACATTGGAAATCTGAAAATTAAATGCAGATTAACAGATGTGATGAACAACCAGAGGGCTTATTTCTCAAATTTCTATTTTAAACCTTCACTAGCAGACGAACAAATATGGGAGTAATATTATAAATCCATTCAAATTTGTTCATTTTAACCAAATTTTTGTAACCAGAACATTTCTAATTCTATACGATCCCAAACTAATATAAAGACTATACCTGCTGCCAAAGATAAATACGCATTCGGGAAATTTTACGACAAAAATAGTCTTGTAATTTGTTGTACTGAACAGTGTTTATTTATTTATTTATTTATTTATTTATTTATTTATTTATTTATTTATTTATTCAGGTAAACCAACAGGCATAAAGCCCATTTACAGTGTTGCCATGACAGTGGCAGAAGAGTGCAATTTCTAACTGTGTAATATATATTTCCTTACAATACGCTATCGCTGTACACGTGTAATGTGTAGAACGAAATCTGGTCTGAAATAATGAAGTAGATTTTCATGCAAATTTGTTCGTTTTTTAACCAAATTTTGGATGTCCAACCGGGAATATAAGCTTATATTGCTTTTAAAACACATCTGAAAATTTCACTAGACGTCGATCTTGGAGAATTTTGACCAAATAGAACAAAACTAGTCTGGATACCGAGTGACTCTATTTGTAAATGAATACCTAACTACTAGTTTATGTTATGTTGTAGCTTTTCGTCCACTTCTTGTAGACATGTGTATTTTACATTAATAGTAATACTTAATTCACGGATTTTTTTCCCTTGAGGGATACGCTTATAAATGTAATTTGACTAAATTGATATTTGGAATCAATCTAAAATGGTATTTGTCAAACAGGAATTTGCTTTGACTAAAAATTACTATAAAGTGAAAATGTGTGTATTAATTAATCGAACTTCTCTTTCTAAATTTCTGAGAGTAATACAAGTCTTAGAGTACATTTACCTAGAACACCACATTGACAATTTGTCACCGTATTGCAGCCACGCCTTGAAAGGAAAAGTCGACACCTTGCCAAACAGATACCAACAAGACGTAGGTACGCGTGTACCCTTGGAATATAATGAACAATCTGAATTTAAAATCTGATATAACAAAAATAGATAGAAATGAATAAATACATGTAGAAAGTATTTCATAAACAAGACATTTTACGTTCACATAAAAAGAGCAACAGTCCGCATAGTTAATAGTATTTTGTCACTCCTTCACAGAATAAAACAAAACTACGAATTCCATAACTTTCCATGTAATCATTATCATAATACAGAACTATTAAATCTTTGGCACATTATACATTTGACATTTCCATGGTTGGTTTCTTAACATTCCATGCTTTCTACCGAAGACACTTGTAGTGACATTGTACATACCTTTCACATATGATTGTACGTACTGTCGATATCATCAGAGTGAATTCTCATGAAGAAAAAATATATAATTAGATTGCCTCCTTTTCAGATATCAGAGTATGGCATCTACATGGGGTATGTTTGCATGTAGAGTGTTATAGTCAATATTGACCCTACATGGTTAGGTTTGCCACTAGGATGTTACGATCAATATTAACTCTACATGGGTAGGTTCGTGTTTAGGGTATTATGATCAATATTGACCCTACATGGGTAGGTTTGCCACTAGGGTGTTACGATCAATATTAACTCTACGTGGGTAGGTTCGTGTTTAGGGTATTATGATCAATATTGGCCCTACATGGGTAGGTTTGCCACTACTACTAGGGTGTTACGATCAATATCAACTCTACGTGGGTAGGTTTGTGTGTGTGTAGGATATGATCAATGTATGTATTCAAAATTAACCAGACTATGAAAGAGTATTGTAAACGCGTTAGGATTCGAAAGAAAGTTTGAAAGTATAATGGAAGTAAGAGCTTCACTATGGGATTTTCCGTCTTCTATATTTATATTTTCTATGAATTCTTTATATCACTTATCCTAAATAATCTAGGATCTACTCAAAAGTTCATGTTTTCTTCTAAAATATGATTTGCCTCGGCCATGGATACGTTTTAATACTGTCAACAAAAGTAAACTTACATTTTTCAACTCTTACGTAATAAGTAGTTTTGAGACCAGTTTTTTACCTTTGTGAAGAAATTGACTTTGATGTATACTGCCATCTACAGTTGACCTTATGTTTATCTTCGTCTTTCTTAGGCTGGGGAAATCGTCTCAAATAATAGAGAATATTTGTTGCTTGAACATATACCAATAATGATATACAACTGCATGTTTAAGCAACAATTATCTGCAACGATATTAGTGTATAGGGAAAATTAAAAAAAAAAAAAAAAAAAAAAAAAAAAAAAAAAAAAAAAAAAAAAACCTGGTTGTTTCTGATTACATGACTACAAGATATTGGGTAGGTAGGTCGGATTTTCATTTTATTTTACTTTTCAATTTGTAAGAATCAATTCGGTCACTATACATTCGTGATAGTTTAAGGAGGTGTAAAAGAAGAAAATGAAGACAATTATAAGTTAAGTAGATGAACATATTCTGCAGACAGTATTGTTATAGTCTAAAAAGACCTGGTTTCTCTCGGAATACAATTTAAAAAAAACCAACACAATAGATGAGACTAAGGCATGAAGACGTAAATTGCTTGCATGCAAAAAAAAAAATGTTGAGGATTGGGGCCTTAAACTAGGGTTGGTAAGGTTATCAGAAACACTATTTTTTTTATTTGGACTTGTGTAAACTATCACACTGTAGTGTTCATCCATCCATTAAAGTAAACTAACCACACACACACACACACACACACACACACACACACACACACACACACACACACACAATACTAGGTTTTATGTACATTAAATTTATTACATTTCTGATCTCAGATATTTCAAAATATGTTACAGAAATCAATAATCAATTGATCACAGAAATGATGATTTCATGAAAAATATATAAATCCATGGCAGCTCCTTCTTTGACAACACACAATGCAACTTTATCTAGACTTGTCCTGTCTTCGTCTCATTCTACATCTACCTGTCATATCAAATATACATAAATCACACAAAATTAAGTTTGTACTTGTCACTAATTGATCATAAATGATTACATTTCAAAGTTATTTCTAGAAGGTGAAACTTGTCAAATGAAAAGTATCGTGTGATAACTGTTGCAACTATTACAACCCATAACACTAAAGTCCATCATTTCACCTGTTGTGTCATGATTGTTTATAGTATTCATACCACATGTAAAATAAATGTTGTACTTGCTTTGATTTTAAGACTAGTATGTGATCTTTCTAATGCAAACAATGTTGTCAACTATTAAAAAAACAACTGATTGAACACAGTGATAATAATGCCACCACTGTTATTATATCTACTTTTCAGTGAGATAATTTATGGCATCTGTGTTTACACTCTAGTCATTGACTATTTACTTGTTTTGCAATGACAATATTGTTTACATGCAAACATCACATAAAACTATGTATGTTCATCATGGAGCACTATGATTCATACACAAGTTCTCTTCTTTCACTTTTGATAGTGGAAGAAGGGAACTTGCATATGAATCACTTATAGTGTCTGATCTGTATTTTGTTAATGATAACAAAATCCAGAGTAAACACTAAGGGGTGCTTATTATCTTTGTGGTGTCTATCTCAACATGTAACCTTATGATCAGTCTCACTGATCTTGATACAACATTTAATAACATTTGCAAGCTGAGATGAAATCTCCTGTAATGTAACATTGACATATCTGATCATTAATATAATTTCAAGACATATTCTGTACATGGTTATATTCCTAGATTTCTTTGATTTTTTCACAAAAATACATATAAATAAATAGCATTAAATGAGAAAATCATCATTTGAAGCTCAGAGGAAGTGTAAATACATGACAATTGTTTTATCTGTATTTGGACAGTTTAGTTAAATTCTAATGTAAGTATTTAAATAAATCAATGTATTACTACACAACATTTTTCTATGCAGAATATGTCATGGAGAATCTTATACACTTATATAGTTTGAAAGATGTAATATGCCAAATTCTGATTATCAGATAAATAAATATTGTATAATTCGGCCTCTTGGAGCATGATTCAACCTTGAGACAAATACTGAGGGCTAGAATAGTTGAGTAGTGTAGCTATATTTTTTCTCAATTATCATTTTCCTGTGTTTCATGAAAAATACTCGGTGGTATTCTCAGAAAGTCTAAATAGATCTGCTATTTTAGGAACATGATTTTTATGAACTCATGGAATAGTTTTAGACAAATTTTGTTGATTAATTCATGTACCACCATGTGATTTGTATCTGTGGCAACATTTTCCCTAATCTAGGGTATGACACAGTGGGGAACCAGATTATGGCATTTACAAAATGAATTATAAACAACAACAAAAATCTGCAGAATCTACATTAATTCAGGCATGTGTAAATTTCTGCATTGAAGACAACTATGGAAGTACAGAACAGACTTTGGTATCATAGTGGAAAAGCCTAACATAAATACATATAATATTCACTCTGCTAGAAAAAATTTGGACAGATTTCAAATGATAAAATGTACTTTGTGATGTAAAAAAGACATGAAGACCTTGCTGCATTCAGTATTCTACAAGGCTACATTCTGATTTATCAAAATTTGGTCAATTTATACTCTGTTTTAGGAAAAGCCAAAAAACTGAAAAAATTCTCTTCCTGTCCAACCAAGTTTTGTATTGAAAAAAAACCTAATCCCCCAGCCCAACACACTTTTAAATTCACACTTTCTTTTTCAATGTACAATAAAGTATTTTGTCTTATCAAGGTTTGTTTTGAATATTAAATGATTTGGTGATAACATTATCATATTTATTTTGTTGATGCTTTAGATCTGTTTCTTGCTGATGTTGGTCTGTTACCTGGTGCTTTCACTCCAGCATTCATCTTGGACAGTGCACTTAATACTGGTCCCATAATGTCCTACAGGAAGAGAGAGAGAGAGAGAGAGAGAGAGACAAAGATATGCCAAAAGGTGAATCCCATGGTCTTTGAATAGTACAATGTTTACACAGAACTATAACGGTTCTTTTCGCACGACCAAAACATTCTAGTAATACCTGTGAGTAACTATTTACAGTAGAGCAATAAGGATTAGGTGAAATCATGTCTTTGTTTAGGACCAACTTTTTTCTGTATCTCTGCTAAAAAACCGTTTTTTGATCAAAATTGTAATCTTAATTTGACATGGAATAGTTCAATTACATCAGTCACAGGAGCTCTTACAGTAAAATAATTGTCTCTTTGTTAAACTTCCATGAAACAGTTAGAAATTGGTGCATTCACTAAAGCATGAGTTCTTTACATAGCACACAAGTTTAGTAATTGATAAGGCTAACTTACATCATTACTAGCATACATGACTTGGGCTTCTTTCAATATTTCCTCTATTCTAAGTGACTTCAAATCATGAACGATCTCATCTGAAAAACAGAAACAGACAATATGATATAACTAGAGTTAGACTATACCATGATACATGTAGTTGAATACTCTAAACCTGGAAAAATACACAATGACTAAAAAAATGCCTTCAAGTACATGAATACAATGTATCAGTTTGAGAACTAGCTGAAAACTATATAATTGCAAAATTTTCTAGTTGTGAAAATATCTCTGTTTACATATGAATAGCTGGTGACAGGTCTACCCATTATTCAACATCTGTTGTGTCATGTTGTGCTTATAACACTTACATGTATTCTTATAAGTTGCAGATGATCTACTACCATTACAAGAACACCAGTATTTTCTACAACTTACCATACTCTGCCATTTCCATCAGAAGAACACAGATGTTTTCTACAACTTCTGGATTATCATGGTGTTCCTTGTATGCCTTCTTGACTGCTTCAAGACCACTCTCTTTCACCAGTTCAAGTGCACTCAATTCATCTGTTTCTATTATACTAGCTAATGCCATACAAGCATTCTTCACCACTTTTGGTTGCTGTACAGAACAAAGACAGAAATGTCTTGTTATTGCATTTTTCTATCATGATGAATCTGTGCTGGTGAAAAGTTTCAAACACATGCACAAAGACTGTCCTGGACATGGAGAATGTAAGAGGTTACAATGAAATTCTGGAAACTTTTTTCCAATTGATAAGATCCCTGTATATAAACAGTTATTCTCTTTGGAAAGTCCAATTCAAACAAGCAACGCCAATATGTAGACTGAGTGAAGTTGACCTTACTAGAAACA
Source organism: Glandiceps talaboti (assembly GCF_964340395.1). Classification (NCBI taxonomy): domain Eukaryota; kingdom Metazoa; phylum Hemichordata; class Enteropneusta; family Spengelidae; genus Glandiceps; species Glandiceps talaboti. The sequence continues at coordinate 4,551,342 of NC_135558.1, read as the reverse complement.
CCTATTTTTATAGACAATCTTGCAATACAATGGATTGAACCTTAGATTGAGACTGAACACAAGACATCTATTTTACGACCTCATGTTATCAGATACCACACTTGGCACTGTGAATTTCATTGTAACTACATCAGAACATTACAACAATCTCTAACAAGTTTATCATGGCTTGCTACTCGAAAAAATCAATGTGGAACATATATGTGAAATTTTTGTTATTCTATGTACAATATCAAAATTTTGACATTTAAAAAAAATCTTTTTGCAATGTATTGAGTTACAAACACAGACTTGATCAATGTTGTTTCATATTGAATGATTTTTCAAGTACGAAGCCATGATTAAATTGGTTTATAAAAATCCACAATAATATCAACTCCTCATACATATGGCCACAATCCTAAACAAATCTGATTAACCATGTGTTTCCATACAATAATAATTTAATTTGTATAAATCTCACCTTGATGTGATTATCTATTGCTTTCACCATCAAAGGTATAGCTTTATTCTCTTGCATCAATGTCACATTGTCATCTGTAATAAGAAACATAAATCAATCAATAATACCTAGCAGTAAAAGCAGCAAATGGACAATTTCACACTTGATTCCTTTCAAGCTGGACTTGATTATTTCACAGTTACAATTTAAGGGATGATCGGACATGGGACTTCATGGTTTACATCATATATAAACATGTGAGGGGGTTTTGTCCTAAATGAACGATGTTCACTTATTGAGCTTGTGCGGTTGTCCCTACGGTATTGGGGAATATTACTTGGGTTGGCATAGTCACACAGTATATGGCATTCTGAGGGTTAAATCATTGTACACATGATCTAATTATCTCTCTACACCAACAGACTACTTTTGTAGGGGAAGTAGTAATTCTTTCTAGATAAGAGAGACGTTTCAGTAAACTCACCTTCCATTGAGAGTGACCAGAGAGCAGCACATGCACCTTCTACTACATCTGGTATATTGGCATGTTTGTTTAAAGCTCCACAAATGTCTACAGCTCCTTGTTCCTCTGTTACTATCAATGCATTGTTTTCTAGCAATAAAATAAATGACAAATAAAAAGATTATTTTTAACAAAACTTGATTAGTAATGTCACTTTTTGGATGATGTATGCTATGGTATGGTATTAAGTAAATTTGCACAGTTACCATTGACAGACAGACAGCACTACTATCTCTGCATCACTGGGAAAGGAACATAATGCAGCTAACACAGTAAACTTACCATTGACAGCCAGACTCCAGATAGCACTACAACAGTTAGCTACTATCTCTGCATCATTGGGAAAGGCACGTAATGTAGCTAACACACAAAGTAATTTGTAAACTTACCATTGACAGCCAGACTCCAGATAGCACTACAACAGTTAGCTGCTATCTCTGCATCATTGGGAAAGGAACGTAATGCAGCTAACACACACAGTAAACTTACCATTGACAGCCAGACTCCAGATAGCACTACAACAGTTAGCTGCTATCTCTGCATCACTGGGAAAGGAACGTAATGCAGCTAACACACACACAGTAAACTTACCATTGACAGCCAGACTCCAGATAGCACTACAACAATTAGCTGCTATCTCTGCATCATTGGGAAAGGAACGTAATGCAGCTAAGACATCCTGTACACCTCCTCTCTGACCTATCAACTCAGCAGCTGATTCTGAAAATCAAAGACAGGCAATATAATATCATAATTTTTTCCAGGGCACTCTAGTTCCACCCACACTAACACTGAACCCATAAGGGGTGGTCCTCACTGGAGACAAGCATTTAATACTTAGTGAACTATCCAGTATAAATAAAGATTATAATTATGCTTTTGCAAAGTAATTTAATTCTAATTTTTTTAATTTTTAATGAGAAACATTTGATTCATTTTCCTGCACTGCAGATCCAATGGTGTAAAGCATACAATATCATGATGTAATGACCAAACACTAAATCTTGTATTCACTGCTCCAAAGAAGACTTTCATTATCTCTGTTACCTGCACACCAAACCACCGACTCAATTCTTTTTTCTCTTTCGCACAACTGCAAACTGAATGAATTGCTTCTCTCAACATATGAGTGTGCCTCAGAAATAAACTTTAAACTTTGATCAGTTACTTTGAAAACCCCAATCTATTCTCAGTGTAAAGCAATAAAAAAAATCTGTGGTCACCCATACAAAGGTTTGAAATGAAGCTCTCAAGATATTATCAAAAGTTAGCAATTTTAGAATCCATTATGGCCACCAACTACTGTGTTAAAAAATTTATACACTGAACCCCAATTGCTTTCATTATTTCAAAAGGACCAACAACAAGCTTTCATATGGCAAAGTTTGGACAGACTTTTAAGGTGGAAATTTTGTCTCAGAAGTGCATTCTACAGAAATAACATATTAGTTAACTAATTTCAGTATGCAGTCAGTTGTGGTACAACACTTTTAGCATGATGATGAATTTTGAACAGATTTTTTGACTTGTATCAGAGTAGTATGGTAGATTCTTACCTTCAGCAGATAAAGCCATGAGCAGGGCTGAAGCACTGGCTTGTAAGGCTTTAGAACCAGCATGTGACTATTCAAAGACAATTAAAAAAAAAATTAGCAGTTAGTTAAATTTCAAAATTACCTTACATTGCAAAAATTAGATTTTGACATTAATGGATAACTGAGACTATTCTATTCTAAGTATGTGAATAAATCAAGCTAACTTCTTGTTCTTTTTATATATATATTTTCTGTTGACGACTGATGATGGAAAACTGTTGGTATAATATAGTTTGTATTCTAACCACAGTTTGACATGATATTGAAACTTAAAAAAATCTCCTGGTGAATAAGTTCAACCATATCAGCTTAATACCCTTTATTTGTTGAGTATAATTACATAGACTTTGCAAACAAAACTGGTCAAATTTAATGATGTCAAAAATCAGGCTGAAAAGAAATCAGATGCAGAATGCCAAAGATATGGAGATTGGATGGATGGGATGGATGTACACACGAATGGGTCCATTGTAATAGTCCCCCCCCCCCCCTTTTTGGGTGGTGCCTACGAAATCCCAGTGGATAAAATTATTTTTTCTGGTATAATTACATATACTGCAGAAACCTTGAGTACCAATACTCGTAGTATTGCAATTGAAAGCAGAGAGTATAGAATTAAAAAACTCCTCTCCTTGCTGCTAGTTAGTAGTTTATATATACATATAAGCAATACTATAGAATATTATGAAAGATCAAATGGAGGAGATGAATAACATCATAATTCTTTAACACTTACTATCATTGCTAATGGAACAACTTCAATGACTTCCTGTGTGTATAATATATCATCTGTATCAGCTGAAAGACAAAGAAAGGAGCATTGAAACAATTCTACACGATTCAGAAATGACTCAGAAATGACACCAAATATTTATTGGTATAGCTGCATTATAATTATGATATCATATTGAAAAGGATTACGTTTCATATTTTGTGGAAATGTTCTCACTCAAATAGGAATAATAACTGTATATGGTTTTTACACTTACATGCTATGACAAGATTAGCCAAGACATTACAACCAGCTGTTTGAAGATCAGCATTGCTTAGGTGACTCTTCATGCCTGTCATAATAAGTTTCTTACCATCGTCATCAATGACAGCATCTATAGAGGGATGATAGAATAAATCATGATGTTATACACACAGGGACAGTAAAAACAGCATGATTCCTTTGGAGATGGTGTGAGGGTGCTATAACCATCACAGGGGCTATGCAAGGTGAGTGAGGCTATTATATCTAGGGTGGCTGTCTTACATTGACAAGCCAAGGTTACCATTTAGGTAGGTTGAGATTCTGAGGATAGGTCTAGGGTTTGGGGTTAAAGGGAAATGTACTTACCTTTACTATAGATCATTTCAACATAACCATGAACTTAACCAGTGTTTTTGCTAAGGTTTGGAATCCATGGCAACAGAATGGAAGAAATAAGGTAAAACTGGCAAATAACTTTCCCATTCTGTATAACATGCATTTGAGTCTGGAAACCCTTAACAAAATCTTTTACTATTTATTTCATTCTCAAGAGTGACTGTGTATTAATATATGAAAAATACCAACAATTCTTACATGTTCATTGACTTCAAATATTTACTAGTACTAGGTTCAGTCAGACTAATGTTGGCATTTTTTCATTTATACTCTTTTTATACTGTTTTCAGGAAAAAACCAAGATATTTAACTCTGTCAGTATATTTCTGTATCATATTAGTACTGCATGAAATATAAAGATTTTGTTGTACATAACATCAATTGTATCTCATGAATTCAATATCCTGAAATGGGGGAGGGGTAATGTTGACAGCGGACTCTAGGCACTTACACTGATCATCTGTTGTTGAGAGTAATATAAAGGACAAAAAAATAGATGAACAAAAGTATGAACATAAATGAGAAATAGTAACAAAACTTTTTTAGTCAGTAAATAATTACTACAGATAATATGGCATGCATCAGGCCATCTCTATCCTAAACTATCATAAAAGCAGTCCATTGTAACATGCCATATACTGTTATTACTTTGCAGTAAACATGAAGTCCTAAAGTTTCTATTTCATCAGACTACCTGGCTGTCAGTCAATCCTCTAAATGCATACACCAGCGGTCTATGACGACTCATGTGAATACTGCCCTCTAGTGGTATATCATGGTAATGACGGGAGAATGTGATACACAAGAGGGTATCAATGCATCAAATACATAGACACTATAAAATCAATACAAGTCAACAAATCTGTAATCAATCTATCCACACACTGGGTACCATTAGAATTGACTGTATATAGGGACCTTAGTACATGATAACCCTTCATCAAGAAATGTTGCATATTATTACTTACCAAATTCTCCAGCCCCCCCCCCCCCAATTAAAATGGTTTACCCCTTATTACTTAATATGACATATGGCTTTCTATGATAACAACTTCACTACATAACATCTTTGATTTGTAATGCTTTATATAATTTATGTCTTATCAAATAAGTTCATGCATTACACGATTCTTGCAAGCCAGAGCAATTATTCCTGCTTAAGCAATAAACTACCTACCAGGGTACCTCTAGGGAGTACATTTCAGATAGCGCCATAAAGAGGCCTGTAGTTTACTATGTTGACATTACACTAGACAGATAGTTAAGTAGTTAGTTACAAGATTCACCTTTCACCTTTTCTATATAATGATGCAGCTTTTATTCTACATTTATTTTATTTTATATTATGCAAGAAATCTAATTAGGATAACGATTTCTAAAATTAAATTTAAAGTGTTTAGATTTCCAAAAAAAATCACTACCACTATTGCTTCCTTCCTTTATAAGGCAACTTGCCTGTTTACCATTAACCTCCCTATTCTGATGAAGTGGATCGACCTTTCCACATCTAACAATGCAGTTATACCAAAATGCAGGATAATTTAGGGACAAGCAGGTTACATTTGGCTTATCTGTAATCCTTACTGTTTCCCCATGCTGTGAAGATTTTGTTATTTTCACCAACATGCAAAGTACCATGCATACAGTCTTACCTTGGTCTTTAGTTATTTCTGCCAGGTAGATCAACGCATCACGTACACAGGTTTCACTGCTAGCATTTTGTTTGAGAAATGCTGAAAATATCAGAAACATAAAACAGTGTTTGTATCATTTTTGCTGTAGATTACAAAACTACCTGTTATATTTTAATTACTGAATCATAGTTAGCTACTGACAAAACTCATGTATTTAGAAATAGTACATAAACAATTCTCGGTAACCAAAATAGAATATTATTACTGCCTAGGTGCATCATAAAAATGACAAAAAGTTGATTTCCAGGTTTACATCATAACTTCTGCTCCACACACTCACGTGTAATACTAGGTAAATGTGAGAATAAGTCAACCTTCTTTTTCTATTTTGACCCGCTAGCATGAGGTAAAATGCTATTGAAGGTACCTTTCAATTACATAATTTATCATATTTAAAAATTTATTTAATTTTAGTTTATACATAATACCCAGGTAGCCTATACTCCTTACACCTGCCGGTGATCTTCCCAGCTGCAAGTGGTGCTGAGTAGCTCCCAAGATAGCCAAAGTTTGTGTTTTGTGTTTTTGTTTATTGATTAAACAGTTAGTTTGTTACCAGGACATTAAAGCTCAAGTTTTTTCTAGACATACTTGCCTTCACTACTTCATTCTACATTCACACAGAGACAGTAACAGGCACCCAATATGTGGGTAGAAAGTATAATAAAATGTTGAGGAAACCACTATTATGCCATCAACCATGCTAACATGCCAATGCACAGTATCTGTACTATTAGGTATACATTTGTAACATTATACTAGCAGAGTGTACACCCAAAATGGTCAAAATTCAACACTACGACGAATAATATTGTAGTTCAGTCATGACTTAGAGTCAAAACGCTTATAAACTCAACCTATGTCACTGTGACAATGGATGACAAATGGCAAATTATTTAATTTGACAAATTATTTAATTTAAAATAACACATCTCTCAAGTATAAGGTACATCAATCAATCAATCAATCGATGCAATTTATATAGTGCCAATTCCACTATGACAAGAGTTCAAAGGCACTGTACAGTCAAAATGTTTTAGAAAACAGGTAAGTCTTTAAGTGTTTTTTAAATGTGCTAATTGTAACTTGTTTGCGAATTTCAATTGGTAGTTCATTCCACAGACGAGGCGCAGCAGAAGTTCCTCCATAAGATTCCAGCTTGTACTTAGGTACATATAGGAGATGTTTATTTGTTGATCGCAGTGTTCTCGTAGCTGTTTTCCAGTGAAGAAGGTCTGATAAGTATCTTGGAGCGAGTCCATTGAGGGACTTGTATGTCATGAGCAAAATTTTGAACTTTATTCTGTCCTGAACTGGTAGCCAGTGTAGTTCCTTTAGGAGTGGTGTTACATGATCACATTTCCTGGCTCGCATGATGATTTTTGCTGCAGCGTTTTGAACATGTTGGAGTGGTTTGATATGATCGTTGGGTAAGCCATAGAGTAGGGCATTACCATTGTCAAGTTTGCTTGATATTAATGCCTGGACGAGTTTCTGACAAGTAGATTTGGAGAGGTAGGGACGGATATAGCCAATTTTCCTGAGATAATGGTAGATTGATTGACATGTTGTGGATATGTGCTTTTTTAACGTGTGATGAGAATCGAAAGTTACACCAATATTACGAGCTGTTTCGGCTGGTTGAATTGTACTTTCGCCAATATGGATGTTATCAATAGTTGGACTTTGAGGTCGACTGAATTTCGATGTAATGAGTAAGACTTCAGTTTTGTCGTCGTTGAGTTTGAGCTTATTCTTGGTCATCCACGTCTTGATGTCATTAGCAGCAGCTTCCAGTTTCTAACCGATAGAGAGATGTCTGATGGAGTAAGAGCATTGTAGAGTTGACTGTCATCTGCGTATAGGTGGAAGTTAAGATTATGCTGCCGAATTAACTGACAAAGTGGGGAGATGTAAATGCAAAGGAGTAGAGGACCAAGTACCGATCCCTGTGGAACACCTGATCGAAGAAGAGTTGGGGTAGAGACAGTATCCTTAACGAGAACAGATTGCTGACGATTGGAAAGGTATGATGCAAACCAGTTCAGGGGGGTACCTTTGATGCCGATGTCAGATAATCGTGATAGTAAGATATCCTTGCTGGAGAGAAGAATTTATGATTTCTGTAAGAATCGGTACCAGTTCTGTGATACATTTCTTGAACAAAGATGTTGGGATAGGATCAATACTGCAGGACTTAGACGGCGATTTGGTTATGATCTTGTGTACATGATCTGGGCTGAAAAGTTGGAATTCGTTGAATGTGGAGGTTGCATTGGTCGTGATGTTAAATGTAGCCTGGGTTTCACCAAAATCAAATGAATTCAAGTTACGGCGTATATCTGCAATTTTGTCGATAAAGTAAGCACTAAATTGTTCAGCGAGTTCTTGTGGTGAGTCATGACTCGGTAGACTACTGTTATGCTTTGAAGATCCTGAAAGTGTGGAAAAGATTTTGAACAGAGCTTTTTGGTCATTGCTGTTGTCTTCCACTAGGGAAGTATAGTATAATTTTTTGGATTGACGAATGAGTTGTCCTACTTTGCGACTTTCTTCAATGTAGATCTGGTGATGGACTTCAAGTTTTGTTTTACGCCATTTCTGTTCAGCATGTCTTCTTCGCTTTTTTGCATCATTGATGTCCGTGGTGTACCATTTTGTGTTCGGACGAATGACAATAGTGCGACTCTTTAGGGGAGCATATTTATCCAGGAGATTGGACAGATAGGAGTTAAAGGTCGTGACCACTGTTTCTACATCTGTTTGTTGTATGGATAAGTCAGGCATTGATTTCAGATCTTCTATGAACTCATTTACAGGGAGGGACTTCAAGTGACGATAAACTATTTGACGTCGAAGTAAAGGTGGTTTTTGGAAAACCATTCTCGCATGTACAGGAAAGTGATCTGATATCTGTACACTATCAACTATTGTAGACTTGACGTTTGCAGTAGAGTTTGACAGGATGACATCCAATGTATGACCTTTGACATGGGTCGGATAGTCTATCCACTGTTTCAGGCCAATTCCATCCATAAGATCTTTGAACTTACGAGTATTTGAGTCATTGATGTTTCCAAGATGTAAATTGATGTCACCAGCAATTACAGATGACCAGTGAATGCAGCATAACTTTCCAGCATAGAACAAAACTACTGTAAGAACTGACTGACTGTAACTTTTGTCTTTTGATCGAAGTGGACGGTATATTACAATGACTTTGAGTGATGAACTTTGATACTCGAAGGTTGCTTCACTAGCTTCAAATGATATGACATGACTTATTCGTTTCCATGATTGTACACTTACCAAGAACTGGTTTAACTCCTTTACCCTTTGGTACAGGTTCTACATAATATGGGTGGAAAAAAGAAGAGGTGAAATTATGAAAGTAAACATTAAAACCAATGCAACAACTAACAATGTTTATTATTTTATAAAGTAATCTGAGAGGTAATCATTGGAACTTGTTTTCAACATCAATTACAAAAACTTCACTCCCAGTGAAAATACTATTATAGTATATTATGTGTGTACATCAGCGCAAGTAATCACCAGTACATATGCAATAATGTATGGGGTTTTTTGTACAATATCAAGAAGTTCTTTCTAATGAACCCATATAGATTGACAAAGCAGAAGATAAAAAAATGACCATATCAAATCATATTGGTTCATGTCAGGTGTATCAAATGTATGGTTTGTACTCACTTATTTTTTCACCAGCTTTTTCTTTCTTTTTTCTTTCTGCCAGTGCCGAGTGACTGAGAGCAAGAGAATCTTTGATGTATGGGATTTCAAGCATTTCTCTGTACAGGGAAGACATTAAAGGATTCAATGGTTTTCAATATGTCATACATGTACACATATCATTTGAATTTAAAGTATAAAACTTGCATGCTTATATGAAATCCTGGCTTCTGAGAGAATCATATGTTATACCTATGATGGGTCACTATAAAATGTCATACTAGTCACCAAGTTAAACCTGCAATAGCTACAATGGGGATGTTTTTTTAAAAAACATATTATATCATTTGAATTTAAAGTATAAAACTTGCATGCTTATATGAAATCCTGGCTTCTGAGAGAATCATATGTTATACCTATGATGGGTCACTATAAAATGTCATACTAGTCACCAAGTTAAACCTGCAATAGCTACAATGGGGATGTTTTTTAAAAAAACATATTATATCATTTGAATTTAAAGTATAAAACTTGCATGCTTTTATGAAATCCTGGCTTCTGAGAGAATCATATGTTATACCTATGATGGGGGTACTTTTTCATCTGTACATGTGGGTCACTATAAAATGTCAAATATAAAAAAGTTTAACCTGCAATAGCTACAATGGGGATGTTTTTTTTTTTAACTTTGTAATATCCTACACCTTGAACAGTATTGAATCATCTGTGGGTAAACATATTTGTGTAGCTGTATACATAGTATAGTGTAATAAATCCAATCAAAATGATTTTTGGACCAATGGGTACGCATCAAAATGGGGCCGTGACTTCAAATAGTTACTATACCACTAAGGGATAAAGCCAACCTCTAATCAACATATACAATGTTTAGTTATTGGTATTTTAACAATTTGGATGAAAGTACTGTTAGTTGTCTGATCAAAAAAATAATACCCTAGACAAAGTTCCACTTTGGATTAGAATTAAAATGAAGGTGTGAAAAACATTTGTATTGCAGAGCTAAAGAAGTTGTGTTCTATCAGAATTTACATTTCTACAAAACTTGTCCTCTGGTGAGTAATTAGTGAGTGCTGATTCTGTTATGAAGTTGAATGTACAGATTGATACTTTCCTATGAGAAGAAATCTTTTTAAATGTACTTTTCTGTACAAAAATAATAGTGAGAACAACATATTCTACTTACAAAACTGATGGTCTCTGCTTGAAATTCTTCCTCAGCATTGTTCTAATCATCTGACACAGGTCTGCCGAATATGACTGATGGAAAGTAATGTAATGACAGACAACACTCAATCAATGACATTGTTCTAATCATCTGACACAGGTCTGCTGAATATGACTGATGGAAAGTAATGTAATGACAGACAACACTCAATCAATGACATTAATCTAATCATCTGACACAGGTCTGCTGAATATGACTGATGGAAAGTAATGTAATGACAGACAACACTCAATTAATGACATTGTTTTAAGCAAGACCAACATTAACTTATTTTGTGAAATTTGACATCAAGGTACTTTTTGCTCAAGTGTAGATTTAATTAAAGAGTTTTAAGCAGCTTGTTACTAAGTTTATACCAACAGTATAAGTGTCCAACAATGTACTTCACCAGACTGACACTAGTAGACTTACTTTGGCCACATCTTCTAAGACTTCTTCTAAAACCTGTGATGATGATTTGATTTGGAAGAGAACAGCCTGGATCTCACTTGTCTGTAAAAACAATATATACTATTTATATCAATAACACATTCTTCATTGTCTGAATTCAGCCTTTCAAGTATCATCCTTGCTGATCACAATAGGGGAATTATTTTTGAAAAATAAACTTGGTAGAAGTGTGTACATGTATACATATATAACCCTAATCCTTTCACCAACCAGAGGAGGCTGGAAGGGGTGCAGAGCATGATGGGTAAAAACAACTGTGAAAGCTCATTACGCAGTGAGCTGCCATTGTGTACACTTCGATGTGTGCTCTGTCACCAACATTATCTTTTACATGAACTTGACTGAAGAGGGTTATTAGAGTGTGTCTGTGTGTACCTGAATCTATTTGTCACATGAGTCAATTTTGTGCGTACTCTGTTTTCAAGATATATCATTACTCTTTTGAAGTAAAAAAATGTAATTAACAATATCAAGATTGAAGTTTATTTCACCCCTTTAAAAACCAGAAGCATCAAAAATGTTTTATCAAGGCAAATAATCTGTGTGTATTTATTTTGAATCATATAACATTCAAATTAGTCTAACTTCATAACTGGTCTGTACAACCCATTGTGGTCATGATACAAGCATAGAAGACAGTAAAACTATCTGTTAATTTTTGTACATTTTGTACAGATATATAAGTTGATATCTTTCCATTCTTGGAAAGGTGTGATTTTGTCCTGCTGACAACTTCTGACAGTACGGTACTTACATCCATAATACCACATGTTGCCATTTCCAGTGTAATACAACCTAGAGACCATAAGTCACTTCTCTCATCATAAGCTTTCTCCATTACTTCAGGTGCCATCCAGCTCATGGAACCTATCACACAACATACAAAGAGAAACAGTCAAAATTATGCAAAGAAATTTCAGTGATACATAATAAACAGTACAAAAACAAATTCTAAGAACTACAAAAAAATAGCAAGAAGCAGGTAAGAATAGATTCCACAGTTTGACAGAAATGAGAATATGTGCACAGTACACACACACACACACACACACACACACACACACACACACACACACACACACACTCACACACACAGACAGACAGACAGACAGACACAGACACACGCACTCAGACACACAAACACAGACAGACAGACAGACAGACAGACAGACAGACAGACACAAATACACACACACACACACACACACACACACACACACACACACAGAGTAAAGTAAAGCTATTGAAGGTACACATTCATTAAGATTTTTTTTATCAAGCTTTGATGTCAGTCAGGAAATCCACAATAGTTGACTTACACCTTTACAACATGAACCATAGTGCTCTACTTGAATCATGTTGCAGTAAGCACTCAGCCACTAACAATTACGATTCAAGATAGATCATAGTCAGATGATGCTGATATCATTTGATCACTTGGTGATCATCCATATTTCAGGAAGTACAATAGCGTAAATTAGTCACAAATATTAACAAAACTTGAGAAAAAATTATATCAATTTGGATAGATCACCTCACTCACCTACTGTTGTTCTGGTTTTAGTTCTAGCATCTCCCATAATAGTAGCAACACCAAAGTCACCAATACAAACACTAAGGTCTTCTGTCATGAATATGTTACTGGGTTTCAAATCTCTACAAAAATAGTGATAACAACATACTCAGCCAAAGCTATATAAAGACATGTGCCTACAAACTTTTCAGCTAAAAAAAGTTAAAATGAACAAACAAATAAACATGACAAGAGTAACGATAGCAATAATGGAAACATATTTTTTCAGTTATTTTATAACTTCACTGGTGTGTGAAACAAAAGGAACGTGTTCCTGAGTTATTGTATAAACATGTATTGTGCTAAATTTGAATGAAACTGACTTGTTAAGCGTTACAGCTATGCATAGGCAGACAGATAAATAAACTGAAAGATTTGTCATGGTAACCACTTAATATGTAACCATTCATAAGTTCCAAGAAAGTGGTTACATAAGCATATCAACAATAGATCTTATAGTCTAACAGATGAAAACAGGCAGAATCAAATACAGAAGTCTTCTCCAAGTGTAGCCTTTTGGGGCAGTATTTCATATGCAGTATTTCTGAGATGTGATTGAATGACAACAGACTCAAATACCTTACCTGTGTATAACTTTCTTCTTGTGTACAAATGCTAATGCCTCTATTACTTGTCCCAACCATTTCTTTAAAACCTAAGATAATATTCAACAAAAATCAAAATGTTAGTGATGTCAAAATATGAAATCCTTATAAATAGCAGAACTACTATACAATGTATGAAATTCACTTTAGCATAGTATGCACCTTGGAAATAAATTGTTTAAACTTTTCTCTTACTTGGCTCAAGAAAATGCCAACCCAGGCCATAGACCCTGGGTATAGACCCTTGGTGGAGGGTCTATGCCCAGGCCATTCTCAAGGAAATGCCAAGCCAGGCCATTCTCAAGGAAATGCCAAGCCAGGCCATTCTCAAGGAAATGCCAAGCCAGACCATTCTCAAGGAAATACCAACCCTGACGATTCTCAGCTCAAATCAAGAACAAAATTCGGGGTCACCATACAAATATTTAAACTAAAGGTCAAAATGACATCAAAATTAAGTCATTTTAGAATCCAATATGGCCACCAAATACTGTACTCTCAGGAAAATAAAAGATTGTCAATTTCCCTGAAAATAAGACAATGAACCCTAAATTTCTTTCATCATTTCAAAAGGACCAGGAACAAGCTTTTATATGACAAAGTTTGAAGAGAAGTGAAGAAATTTGATTTTGGTTCCTGAGGTGCACTCTACCTTCAAAACCTATTTAGAGATTGATGGTAATCCATTACATATAAAGTCAGTTATGTTATCCAAAACTCAGTTAATTGTGCAAGAATAGAGAACTTGCAAACCCGCCATGTTGAATGTTGCATCATGGGAAATGTGATAATAAATGCTAATCAATAAGTATTATGAACAATATTGTTACATTGTTTGTAACCACAAATGATCAATTCATAGTCACCCTGACCATTGTGGGAGGTTTATTTTATCGGTAGCTCCAGGTAATATGATAACCTAAGATAATCCCATAGTCCTTTGATAAGGCAGAAAACAAACCAATTGAAATAAAATGTTGATGTGGTCACCATGGATACCAGTGAAATACTCACCAGTTCTTCTATGTTCTCTTTGTGTTGTCTTTTCTGTTTAAGTACTTTATCCAGATCACCAAATTTATAATAGTTCATCACAATACAGACATACATAGCTGATTCCTAGAGTTGGAAGATAGAAACATCAAATTCAGTAAACTGACATACTCTGTTATACACTATAGTCTCCCTATCATGATACTGTATTTCCATCTCTAGCTTCCTAAGAATAAGTTTGTAACCACCATGCATGAGTAAATAAACATAATATATATATATATATGATACTGATAGAAATGATGTAATATCTCCAATAATGATGCACTCACAAGGATATTGATAAATCCTTGGGTTTTTTCCTACAATCAACAGGTGTCCAAAATTTGCACTGGAATATTTTAAGACGTTCATTTAAAAAAAAGAAGTATTACTATCAGAATTGCTGGACATTGTGATGGCATTAGCTTGATGTACCAATATTCGTAAGGAAAGCTGTGTAGTTTAAATCTGAACAATGATTTGGCATTTCAGTCCTCACAGTCACTACTGGTACTATGCATTAAAATGTTCATCATATTGCTTCCTACATTTAAATAGACATCACATATAGGCACATGAACCTTCAGAACTTGAGAACATCTTGATGTAAATGACAACACATAAAACATGCTACATCATGTCTGACTGTTACATCTTACATGTACATGTAGCTCCAACTGTCTGTGCATGTACTTACCTCTTTATCCCAAGTAACAAAGAACTCCTTGTAACCACACACATATGGATGTTGAAGCTCTTGTAAAGCCATGGCCTGAAGAAATAACACAAACATGGGCAAGTGAATATGTTGCACTGAAAATGACTCATACTGTGGAAATATTCAAAAAAGAGCTATCAAAGGGTTTTATCCCCTGGCTGTACTGCCCTTGCACAGGAGAATGCTTTTAAAAGTTTACAATGGGTAAACACAAGTATGTGTAATTGTAACCCTTTTCAAAGTGGTCATATGGATGAGGATTTGATATCTATTTCGGATTTTTAATTTACAAAACAACTTTATCATGGCTTCCTACTTGAAAAATCAATGTGTGAGTGTCTAGTTCAGGTTTCCATTGTTTTCCAAATGGTCTCTGCATTATTTATTTCTTCCTATCAGATGTACAGCTATTACAGATTGGAAGAACAGTTTTTTTATTGTCTTTTTAAGTTGATGTCAGTTTCTGCATCCACTAGTTCTCATGAGACTTCACAATTTTTGCGATTTTATTATTTTTTCTCGAATATGTAAAAAAAAAAGTTTAAGGTCAGCAGTGAAAAACTAGGTGGGCCTACAGACTTGGTGTATTCTATTTCATATCATTTTTTCAAGTAGGAATACATAGCTAGGTTGTTTTAATCCAAAATCTAACATAAATGTCCATTCTCATCAATAGTGCCAATTTAATACAATGTCATATCACTGTCAAGTTTGTAATCTCAAAGTGATTATCTGAGAGGTTAATGTTATTGCCCAGTGTAAGGCACAACAGTTCAAAGACATACAAAGGTACAAAGCCCCAAAGCCCCAATTCAGCCTAGCTGTAGACTTGAAGAAAAAATGCTACTACACTATTTCAGCTATCCTAACTGACATTTTGATTTTTTTGAAGTTTTGCTCAAGGACAAGTGAAAATTTAAAAAGAGAAATTAAAATGGCAGTTATAATAGAATAGTTGAAATAGTGTAGTAGCATAAGTCATTCAAGTCTACAGCTAGGCTATTTTGTACCACAACTCTGAGTTGTAACACTGGTTGCTTTGTCGAGTTGAAATGTGTCTACATCTACAGAGCAAACACTACACTCTCACTGTACACACTGTAATAATGCTGACAGTATCCAACATAGAGATTGATAATTAATTATTTCATAAATCAATGAACACTATTTGATCAATCATGTCTCTGAGGAGGTTAATCAAATAATATGATATTTACTCTGATGATGGACTGACTGTGAAATTCATCAAAATGGAGTTTTAGAACATGACATATATTCATATTCTATCAATCAGTAATTTTTATCTAATCGATAATCCTTATGTATATTTCAAAGCTGATTATGTGTGGTATCTTCAAAATATAGACTTTAATATTTTCTATAAAAACATCCACAATTATGATTGAGAAAACCTAGCCATTATATGTATATTGTAATATATTACCAATGCTTTACCATGCCTAATGAGATACCATTCAAAGAGGTGCTAATACAAACAACCTGTTCTTTGTACAAGAACACACTTAAATAAACTATCTGTATTCATACATATGTAATGAAATGTAAGGAGTTGTTTAATTTTTTAAAATTGTATTTGTCATCATCTTCACCAGTTTTGTTTTGTATATTCATTTTAATGATATGTTCTGTATGCTGAATGGGTCCATGGCCTTGAAACATTTACAAATAACTCAACATCAATTCTGACAGTGTTTTAGGTACCAGTAGTACTTGTTACTGGTTCCAAAGCTATCTTTGGTAAACACTGCCACAATATAAATCAAGTTCAAGAGGCACTCTGGATGACAATTGTAATTTTCTTCTTCTTCAATTTTTAGTGAAATAGACACAATAAAGATCTCATCTTACCAAGTTGTAATACCAAAATCTACAAAAATTCATTCATATCAAAGACTATAAAAGATTGGAATGCACTATCAGAGTCCACTCTAATGTGGAAATCACCAGAACAATTTAAAGTCTGCATTGTCATCACTCTGTGATCCACTAACAATGTGCGCACATCCCCCTGGAGGATTTTTGCTCAATTTGTGAGACAGTCGCCAGTATTCAAACAGATACAGATACAGACACTCTTAGGAGAGTCCTTCACTTGAAATATTGATCCAAACACAATATTGTGTATATTTTAATTACGTCATATCTCAAATGATAAAAATTATTAATGGTACACACAAATTTGATCTACACTTGATATTCTGAGTGATAATAACCTTATTGCATATTACCAATACAATGCTAGCCTTGAAAGGATATTACATGTATGTACTGTACTTTAGCAAAGCATATGCTTCAGGCAAGCACAAACCTAGCATTGAAAGGACAATAAAATGATATGAGCCAGATCTGAATGTGTTTTCGGTGTTTGTTTTGTGTCATATGAAGAATTACACCCCCTCCTTTTCTGGTACCACGGCAACCAAGACTTTAGAATATGGTGATGCACAAGGAGTGATTTAAGAATTACAGAGTTGATGTGATTATTTCACAGTACTGTTATAGACACTGGGCAAGAGATTGTCTATGCTGTAACACATGTATGTATGTGGTGACCAAAATGCGTATCTATGCATTATAATTGTTGCATACTAATTTGTAGTGTTATAGTAATTACTTTCTACTTGTGTACTTACTAAAAAATTAAATTTAGTGAATATGACTACAATAAAAAATATGTATTAATAGCACAGGCCATGTGTTTATTCCTGTTTACATGCGTCGACAAATAAGAGAAATTACTGACACTAAAATGTGAACTCACAAACACTGTAAAAGTCAGTTACCAAAGCACACTAGCAAACAATCTATAACATAGACAGGCTAATAACTCATATTTTCTGGTTACATGTCTGAATCTTGTTTTCGTTTTCTAAACCTATGACTCATGGCGTATTAGTAGACCACAGTGGCTCATGTTGAAATCTCATTGTTTGTTATTGCAAATGAGAACAAACAATGGTCTTTACCAGAGGAAAGCTTAGCCCCTACATGGTAACAATGGTTCTATATATCTCTCTATTGATTAAAACAGGAAGGTGCTGATAAGATTGTGACTCAAGAAAAGAGCACATTGTTACTTCTGATGTCATATCATTACTTCTGATGTCAGTGTGTGTGTTGATGTCATATCATTACTTCTGATGTCAGTGTTTGTGTGTTGACGTCATACATGTATCGTTATTTCTGATGTCAGTGTGTGTGTTGATGTCATATCATTACTTCTGATGCCAGTGTGTTGTCATACATGTATCATTATTTCTGATGTCTGTGTGTGTGTGTGTGTGTGTGTGTTTTGATGTCATATCATTACTTCTGATGCCAGTGTCTGTGTGTTTAAAGTCAGTTTAGATGCCACATACTCCTTGACACTTTCAATTAAAACTAAAGTCTACTATTGTCAACAGGTCAATAAATTAACAATAGATACCATTCAAAAGAGGTTCATCACTATTCTAAGTCTTAGATCTACTCTAAGATAATTACAACTGCATTCCAGTCTAGTCAGTGTTCTTTTCAAGCCTCCTGCTTTGACCTTTATGTTATTCAGTAAAAATAATTTGATTTTTTTGGTTGCCGGAATCAGAACTGTTCAAAAGTAAACCAAAAGTATAGAGGCAATAAAATTATCTAAAAGAAACTCTCTAAATACACAGAGTTCAAAGGTCAAGTTAGTTGACATTTTGCAAGCAATCTGAAGATGCTGGAAAATTAAAAACATTTACTGTTCACAGCAGTTTTATGATGAAACATGGAAAGTACCATATATATGATGGTAATCTAGAAGCTATCTGTTGGTTACATCTAAAAAAAAAAAACTCACAAGAACTTCAGATTCAAAATCAACAGATAACTTCTAGACTAATGTGATGATGGCAAATATCTAAGTATTTCCATTTCATTCTACAAACATTTCATGGTATTGATGAAATGTAGCCTTAAATGTAACATTCACATTCAATATATTTCAGAAACAGGTTGAATCAATATACTATTTTGGTCTTTGATCATAAAAAACTAACTTTCTTTGACCAGACAACAAATTGCAACACTTTAATGTTAGTGTACTCTAAAGTTTAAATTGTGTTCACAACAATATTGTAAGCTATGTGACAATATTGTCTGTGGTTTTCTGGGGGCTTTTATTACGATTATACACCTGCAAAATGATTATATAAAACAATACAATGTCTTACATAAAATACACATACCTCAAAATGTTTGCAAAAGATTTATAAGTTTTCGAAAAGCCTCTAGTCTTCTTTCATTACCATTCAATTCTCTATTTTATATATATATATATTTTGTGATCGTGACAATATTGTTCATTTCTTTCACGATTGACAAATAAAACTAGTAATTTATATCTTGTTCTTTTTTCTTTCTTTTTTTTCTGTCATGTGTTATAATTATTACTTTTTTTAGTTACTACAGAACATGTGTAAGTCAAAATAAAAAGTGAAACATAAACATGAAATGTGCATGCCAAGTCATTTGCAATTCAATGACTATTTTATACAGTTGCATGTCATGAATGTGAAAGGTAACTAATTCAACAGTGTACTAGTAACAGGTGATACTATTACATACAAGGAAGGTAACTTGATAATGAAAGCACTGAAAGCTATGCTAGTAATTGTTGAATTTACAAGTAGAGTATCACTATGCAAACATTGTTACAGGTGGATGAAGTTAAAGAAAGGTACTTCAACTGTTACTATAAGTTACTTTATGCAGTAGTGGAAAACTTCATGGAAAACTTCTATTTAGATTCTGTGTCAACCACTTTACTAATTACTAATACAATTAGTGGATGTTAATAACTGTTCATATTCTTGTTCTATTATTGATGATATGGTTTAATTGATGTTTCAATTTTGTCATTAAAAATTAAAGGTATGTATCCAAATAATTTCTGCTACATACAAATTGAAATATTGTTGGATCACTTGGTGACTATGCATGCTAGCAGAAATACCACAATGTGAAGATTTGCTATCCAAGCATCATTATCACCATACTGTATTAGTGTTATGTATCTATATAACTATGTGGGATAATCTTTCTCAGTTTTCTAAGCAGCAATTACTCAAAAAAATGCACCATCATTACCATACTGTATTAGTGTTATGTATCTACTATGTGGGATAATCTTTCTCATTTTTCTAAGCAGCAATTACTCACAAAAATGTCTGGTCTCACTTCTTATTAAAGGTTCTAGAATTACTCTACAGTTTGTAGTTTCAATATGGGTCTGAACACAAAAACAAGTACTATCACTCCGAGTCAAACATTATCTTATCATAAGATACAACATAACATGAATAAACAAATTAGAGATAAAATATACAGATTGAAGACAATTTACTAGTCTAGTGCTATCCTTCATTACATCTCAAGATCTTAGGTCAGAGATGATTTGATACTACATTGGTATCTCGACTAACAATTTTCCTACTACACTGAATGGGAAGCATTGGTAAATAAAACAATCCTGCATTTTTTCTTGTTTGGTTTTTGACCGGGAATTTAGTTTAAGTTTGTTTATGTTTTTACTTTTCAAGTTATTGTATCTTTAATAATATCTCCCCTCCCCAAATAAATATGTGTACCAAATAAATAAAATATTTAAACATAAAAATATTTCTCATTGAAGCAAATGTAACATCATTTAAGAACCATGAGAGTCCTAATAGAATACCTGCTCCCATTGAACATAAAATATTATATCATATTTGTGTGCTACGAATGTATTTTAATTTTTCTAGTCTATGGTGTTATCAAAAGGATTATTTTATGTTACACATGAAAATAAGTAGTAGGTAAGAGGGGACTTGAAAATCACTGGGTTGGTTTCCAATTACTTCTGTATACATCTACTTAATGCTGTTATTCATTCAATTTTTTATGATTCAACTGTACTATATATTAATTCTACTAAAATCAGAACTATATGTGATCTTTGTAGAAAACAAAAATCAGAAAAATTTGGACGAAAAATCATGAAAATAATCAGTTTTGTTCATTTAGAACAAATACACCATACTGTAGTTTGACAGGGAATGTGTGGTATGAAAATATGGTCCAAGACTAAGTAGTAATTTTGTTTTGGAATATTTTGTTTATTTTCAATGGTTGAAAAATTTAATTCATAGAAAGTCTAAAAGTGCAAATGCTACTTAGAATGGAATGTTGACATTTACTTTGAGATATACTGTCTTATTTAAAGATGGTAGTAAGTTTGTCAACTACATCATTACATGTACACCAACTGTACAGTAAACAAGAAATAGTTACATAACATCAAACACCTACTCATGTCTACTCTTCTGAAGTTAATGATTAATTCATTTTGGCCACAGGCAAGACATTTTCATGAAGGCCTCTAAAATTCTCACTTAGATTCCATCTTGTCCTATTTGCAATGGTGTCCAGTTTTAAATATATTAAAGTATCCCTAACCACATACAGTTTTACCAGACATGGAAGTATACAAGTTTACTTCATGGCTAGTTATACAGGTATAATTTTATGGAAAGGGGCTGCAAAGTTAGATGATGGCAAATATATTGCAATATTTTTTTTCAACTGACCTCTTTAAAAGCCTTGTTTGCTTCACCTTCATCATTGCATTCGACCTGTAAAAAAATTATTACATGTAATAAGGTTAATCTTAACGTAGTCACACTTGCCAGGTGCACGTCGATGGTTCGGATTCAGTAGGCACGAACACATAAACTTACAACCTTGCACGCCACATATTAGTTTGTATTAGTATTACATTGCAAACCAAACAATTACATAAATTTGACACCCCTGGTACAAGTTATAGCGGTTCCTGAAAAGTCTTCAATGTTGTAACACAACACACAAACAAATTGTAACGTTTATAATACCTCACCTGGACTGGTTCGATAATACTATAGTATTTGCATGTTATGGTCTGGTGGTCAATTGACCAATATTACAGCCTCAGATATAAACCTTGAAACGGAGATACTCACCTTTTTGAGAACATACAGCTTACCATCACTTCTGTCTTCGACGAGAAATACGGCCCCTTTAACGAAGGAATACGGAAATAATTATACGCGATAACAATAACCATTTCATGGAATAATTACACGGTGAAGGGATTCTCATTCAACGTGTACGCAGGTGGGATTTCGTGAACGATACACCAGTTTACTCACCTTGAGCACCTTTCCCTAGTCGCTGTTTTATCTGAAAATAAAACAGACGGATAGTAAATGAACTCATGTATATACCAGTAGAGGCTCAATGTTTAAATTAACCATGTTAAATACGAATTCACGGTAAAATTGACTGACACTCACCTTGTAGTTCTCCATACTGCCGTCCGCTAGCAACGCCTGACAACATTACGCAACGCATGCGCAGATGACACATTTGTAAAGGTCCCCTGTTTGAAATCGCCGCCGAAACTAAATATATCAGAATATTCGTGAGGGGTGTGTCTCGGTCAGGTAATCGTCAATGAAATTAAAACAAATGTTAAAGTCAGAAAATTTCATGAACCACCACCTGCTAGAAAACCCAAGAATGACACTGTCACACTATTTAGGAAATCCGACTGTAAGTATGTCTACAGATATATATATAAGCTTACAGACACAGGCACTCGAATCAATGTGTAAGCCTTGTGATTTAAAAAAAAAATATGTATGTAGATAAGTTTTTTACTATACATATTTTTTTTAAATCATACAGATTGATTCGAGTACCTGTGTATATAGACGTAAAGCGTCTATTCATTTGAACGCAGTTGAGGACAGAATTACATGTTAATTTAAAGTACACAATCTCCATCACTATGTGTCCAGCATCATGACATAATAATATTTTTTCGATATCAAACGTCTGAAGCATTTCTCCAATCATGGTTATAAATTTTAATATGTAGGAACTTCAGTCTTCTTGTCTTTGAACGGTATATATATAATTATAGAGAGTAGAAACCAGTTGTCTGATGATCGCACTATGCGTGAAACTCCGAGTTACAACCAAGAAAGAGTTCCAGTACTATCAAAACTATATATATATATATATATATATATATATATATATATATATATATATATATATATATATATATATATATATATATATATATATATATATATATATATATATATATATATATATTTGTGTGTGTGTGTGTGTGTGTGTTTGTGTGTGTGTGTGTATTATTTTTTTGTACTGTTTGTTATTTATATGGGACTGTTCCCGAAATAAGATATAGTCTGAAGGACAAATATAAAAGAAAAGGAATAAAGCGTATTTGTTTATGCTATAGACTAGCACTAGTCATGTTAATGAGTTTTCCTTTCTTTTTTGATACTTTAAAAATGTGTAAGAAGTGTACATCATATACCATTATGGTATATGATGTACACTTCTTACATCATTTTGCATCATACTATTCATAGTTTTGACACCAATGGGCAGTTTTGATTTAGCAATAAATCCACACACGTCGCTATCACACATGTCTAACCAAAGTTGAATTACATTTGTAAAATACACACGCATATAATAAATGTGTATCATCATCAGTACGTATCTAGCTAGCTCAATCATAAACTTTGATGATAAAGTCTTTTAATACGTCTACCATACATGTCCACATGTACGTCTAGGTACTTACCTACATGTTGACACTTGAGGGCGCAATCCTCCCTGTCGTCTGCAAGCGGGACATTGTATATTGGAGACTCATCAACGTAAAGATCTAAAGCTTTTTCGATTGTCGCCAGCCTTTAATTTGGTCGTATTTTAGAGTGTGTTCATGGACGCAGTATAATCAAGTTTTACATGCATAGTGAGAATTTGTAATGGTTCTTTTGATCTGAAGGAAATGACAGAGAAGCATGGCGTCGTTGTCAGCCTCAAATATGTACGTTTCTCCAACCCAATCATGGCCAATCGCTCGCTACGCCAGATATTTCAACGCTTCGTCATCGTCTACGACAGCAAATGCTACTGAGAGTGGGGGAAGAGGCGGACAATGGAAACACTATGACAATCGTAGTCTAGTGTTAGTTCTATTGGAGTCCAAAAATATGATTATCAGCAGTGGAAATACAATTTATGAAAATTATTCTTTGCACAACGCATCCGCTTGTATGAGAGGTGTTAGTAAAGGTGACAGTATCATGTTTGCCTGTAAAGTTCAGAATGAAATCCGCCGTTTTCGTGTTCAGTTCAAGAAGACGATACAGAAAGCAGCACAAGAAGTGTGTGAAGATTGTGGTGGTGTTCTTACAAAGTTCTTCAGCATCAAAAACACCAGTAGTACTTCGAGTGTTGGAACTGGAGAGAGTCAAGTTGACCCTTCATCAAGTTCTGGTGATAACGAAGCCAAACAAATGCATGGACAAGTATCCTTGCAAGATATGGCGAGATCTATGTGTGACCAATCATCAAATGTACTACCGATTGCATACCAGTACAATAACATGGGAGAACTACCAAAGGAAAAGATGCAGGAATTCATCAGGGTGTGTTTGACAGATGCTAACTTTCCTGCATTTGTTGGGAGTGTAGAGAAAGAATTGCAACAAATAATCAGTGAAGATTAGAATTACTTTTAAACTTGAAAGTGTCCCAGCCAGTGTAAAATATATTGCACTTTGATAGCCATACATTTGTTGGAAATATGGCAGTTGTGTTTGCTTTTCGATCAATTAATAGTAGCTTACAGTGTTTTTAAAAAATGTGTTATTTCAGCAATGGGTGCTTGAGAACACTTTTTTTATTATGATATATAAAAATATCAGTACAGGCCCAGGTTGTAAGATACAATACTAGTAAGTTGGCGGAGCTACTGGTGTGTAGAGAATGGATTAAAATAACACCAACATGAACTGTATTTTAGCCTAGTACAGTATCCTCAAGTAAAAGACAATTTTTGTTTTGTTGTGTGTCGAAATGATAAAAACTGGATTTTTGTGCAAGTCACCATAAAGTATAAGGGAATATCAAATTTCAGTATGTTTCAAGAAAATGCTACGAGTCGGTGCCATGTCAAATTGGCTTAGAGGGGCATAGTGGTACCCACAGATCTTTTATCATATTGTCAGTGTGCAATGGTTAAAATTACACAGTGCACTGATTGTTTCATGTGTATGTGAAGCTCAGTGAGTCTCTAGCTGATCACTAAAAATGCTAAATATTTGTCAAAATCCTTTTGTTGTAATGCTCACTTATAGTAAAGGGTAGGATAACTTAAAGCAGTATGTGCCTAACTGCATATTTTGTGGATTTTTAACCATAAAAACTTGATTTAATCACTTATGACTGTAATTTAAATGTTATCCCTTTTGTGAATCTCTACACTTGTAATATGTAAATTGTAATACTATGCTTATTGATTTGTTAGAGTAAATTACACCTTTCAAAATTTGTAAACTTTGCCACACTTTTGCTACAACTTTGACAGTTGTGATAAGGGACTATTTTAGTTTTGACCAATCAATATTGCCGACTTACACCATGTATTCGATATTCAGGACACATCATGTGATCACATTCAGTTTTGGCCAAGATTGTAGGATACAAATCTTTGTTTCCTGTTCATGGCAAGTTTTAACTCACAAGTATTAAACACCTCATCTTGGACATATTTGTGAGATTAGTTTATTCTGAATGGTGTGCAGAGAGTAGGTGTGTGAGCATATATGAAGGGATATTGTTTTAATGAATCATTCCTCCATTAATTCGTTTAATGAACCAGTTGACCACTTTCAGATAGCCACATTTACCATCAATCATGAATGTATAGTGCCATTGATTGTTACACTTACATCTACTTAATATTTGTTTAAACATATTTTCTCCATCATATCACTTACATTTTCATAATCAACTGTATAACATTAATGCACAAATATAGCCCTATAGTCTGGTAGAAGCTTTATGACACAAATTCTCTTCTTCCACTATTTAGAAACAAACAATTCAAATAAAACTTATCTTGCATATCAACCTTTCCTTCAGTCGACTCTAGGCCTGAAAAAATGATCCAAATGAAATCATTTCAATAGTTTGGGTGTATTTTGTCTGAAGTACACCTTTCTTAAAAATGATGTAGAAGAGATAACTACTATGTAATCACACACACACACACATGCATGCATACACACACACTCACCCAAGAAAGAGTGCCCTCTTGTGACAGTACAACAGTAATTTATACTTTGGTATATTACAAATACTCATATGACATCATTGACTTCAGCTGTCCATGCTGTCATTAATACTTTACTAGTCATTTGATTATAATTTCACAACAACAACAACAACAACAACAACAACAACAACAGCAACAGCAACAACAACAACAACAACAACAACAACAACAGAAGACTTCATTTCTATTTGTGATAAGTTTATTTCTTTTGCTTTATGAGCATCACTGCAGTCAGCTGAGGGCATGGTTTATTTGAAATGGCTTATTCAAAGTTTTGAAACATGTACAACATCAGCATTTAAAAAACAAAGTACATTTAAGTAGCTTCAAAAATGCCTGTACCTGGGAATCAATGTATCTATTTCTGGCATGGAAGCTGGCTAATAAACATACACTGTTAGATTCAAAAATCAGTGTTGAGACATTTTAAATCCACTTTTATATAACCCAGACCATGCACTTGGAAATATATCCAGTAACAAAATCTATCATGTTAATGCTAGCTGTCTCTAAAAACACAGAATGCCTTATTTCAATACTTCTATTGGGTCGAAGGACACCCTATTCTCTGGAGGAGGCAAAATATGCTGATCTTCCTTATGTAAAGTTGTGTATTTTCACTTTCATGTATTTTTTTCACAGGCTAGCTGATGCTACACATTTACACAAAATTTGGCAGAGTGGGTAAGTCAGCACTTGCTAATGAATGTGCAATATACAAGAATAATAAAAAATTAAATTACAGATATGGAAAGTAGCTTGTCAAAATATTCTGTCCATAGGAACACTACACCACCTACTGAGCACTACCTACTGATAGAGAGTTTGTGAAGGAAAAGTTATACAACACAGGGTAGGTAAACATAAAAAAAAACAAACATGTATGTTGACAACAGTAGAAGTGTCAAATATACAGTGTGATAAACTTCTCAATTGATGCTGTTACATGACTATGCTTTTGTCATTTGCTTAATTTGAGCTTGCTGGAACTTTTGCTGAATTTTTCCTAATGAATCTCTGTGTGTGTCTTGTTTAGATTCTAAATCTTTAATTGCAGTTTCTGTTCGTTTCCTGTTAAGAAAAAGAGATGTTTCGTTAGCAGTGAAACTGGGTATACATTTCTTGCTGGGGTTTCTATTGTGATGAAGAAAGGCGGTAAAACCTAACTAAGTTTAGGGAACACGGTTCCTAATCATGACTGTGGTATACTATATCTTGCAGGAAACTTACCACAATTACCAAATTTTCTCTCTGAGTCCATCAACTATACATGACCTAAAGTATGACATGGGTGTTTCCTTTGTATAATTTTCAATGTTTTTGTTAAGGGCACTAACCAGATAAAATCTATCTAAGTTGCACAGTCATTTTACCTGGGTTAGCACTAAATTTGTGGTTCAAAGTGCAACTATTACAAGATTTCCCCTATATTACCACAGGGTTCCAAAATCTTAGCAAAAACGAGGCTTTCCTTAGTTGATGACACTGTTTTAGCCCCACTACCACCACCACCACCACCACCACACATGCATTTTATTCTTGCTGAAGATTTTTATGTAGAACATAATTATAGTAAAACTTTAAATGTTTCAAAGTTTGATCAATATGAAGAATGTGATTGTTACAGCTGACTTGTACTTACAATTCACCACTGATATACTCTATTCTTTTTGCAACATTCTGCTTTGCTTCCTCTCTGTCTTGTTTCACCAACACTGGACCTATCAATTTGTACACATTACTATCATCATCTAGTCTGTCTAATTCCTAGGGGGAAAAAGAAAAAGAAAATACAGAGAATACATTGATTAGAAATCACAATATTTCACATCACCGGTAATGTCATATAACTTACAACTAACTGACATCCGTCAGCAGCATGTACGTCAAAACATGTACCAAACTGTATGGCAAACATACAGATTGTAACTTACAGTCATATTGAATTGGCTATAGATGTTTGTGACTTTTTTTGTGAATGTGTACTCCAAACATGTATGTGATATGGGATCACGGAAACTCATGATTCTCCAAAACTGAAAGAATTATCATCACAGGTAGTCTGTGAAATACCATGTGTTGAGATATGCCTACCAGCCAGCACTCACTTAGACTAGTCTGTAAGATATGATCAGTTCTGCCACGCCTATCAGCCAGCATCCACATAAAGAGAAGACTGATTATGGCTGAACAACATGACACATCTTACAATCTAGTTCAAAGGCTCATCACTAACTTCTTGATGAGAGGAGTCAATTTCACTACAGACTGAGAGTTATTGAAAATGTTAAGAGTCTACTTACTTCTTTAACCATTTTGTTTTCATTCACTTGTGCTTCTAATTGCTGTCTATTAGCAAGTGCTTTTTGATAATCTGAAAAGAAATAATCACATAATCATTACTACCAGGTTATAGATTTGTGTAGAAGATCACGAACTGATGGCAGTCCACTTTCAGAATGCTATCACTATCATTGCTATAGATGGATGACTTCAGTTTCTGGTAACTCTGTAATTACACCTGATAAGGTATCAGGCTTTACAGGGCTAAACATTGTGTAATATGTACCTCCTTCTGCCATAACCAACCACCTTCATCACTTTTAAGATGTCACTGTGCTTAATCAAAAACTAACAATCATTCCATCTCTTTTATTAAATGCAAGTCAAGTGTTAAGTGTACATTGCTGTCATTGTAAATGATAAAACCTCACATTGCCCATGCCATGATTGACTAACAATGTAAGTAATTATTGATATTCATTCTTGAACACGATTCTATCTTGCTAAACTTTTGACCTTGCAAAGAGAATAGTCCTTTCACTATAGGAAATATACTGATAAAACATGTATAAAAAAAACTTATATACTAGGAATATATGCTCTTGTTAAGTATCGAGTCACCCTGCATTTGTTTGGATGTGGTTAGTGACTAGCCTTATCACATGGCTATATTTATTAATATTTGGACATTATCCAAGAATAACATGGAGAATAATTTCGAACTCATTAAAATTGAAACTTAACATTTTAGAATGTTTTGAACTATATTTTTGTGCTTCTGGAAGAGGGTACAGTTGATTTACCTTAAAATTACACAACCAAATTTCAAAAGCGACAACCCCAACGACGGGAAATTTAATATATACATCATTACATGTTTGACATAATGTGTGAATACTAGCCATAATGAAGTGCTTGAAATGAGTAGAGAATGACACTACAGATGCATTACAGTGACTAATAAACATAATTTATAATTTGTCATAAACTACGGATATCTTATTTCGGTCTACTTATCATAAATTGTTGTAATTATTATTGGGTATGGTTGCTACTCTCTCTAGAATTTTGTAGAAAGGAAGGAACGTAATACAGAACAGTGTTTGTTTCAATGTTTGACATCTCAATCCCAGGTCAAATACATGTATTTCCTGATTAATGAATACAATCTAAAACAATCCCCAATCTAACCGTCTCTCTGTAACTTGAATGTAATCGTGTATTTTGTATAGTCGTCGATGCACTGTTCATTGCTGTTCTACACGGGAGTAGACCCTTTGCCATTCACTGCATGCACTAACGGCATGCAATGAAATGCAGACATCATCGTGATACTGTTAGCCTTGATCAATTCGCTAGGTTACCAAGGATACACCAATCATGTAACAATCTTGATAGAATTACAACCCTGTAAACTGCTACGTGACCACAGTACCTTTTTGAACATTTTTCAGCTTGTCAAGTTCTTCCTGGAGCTGTTTTTGCAATGTTTCCAACTCACGCTGACCGGGCGCCATGATTGGAACTCAGTTACCCATAATTCATTTAGTACTTCCTGGTCAAAGGTTTAGGTTTATGAAACATGTCTATTTTTCGGCTGCTGCATACCTATGTAATTTAGTGAAAGCCGACTCTTTTCTGTCAAGTACATGTGTGTGCAAGAGTATCGTTAAGTTATAAGTACACTCCAATTGCAATGGCATTTCGTAACGGAAAGGTTTTTGTGTGGCTTAGGAATGTACATGTAAATGTAAGTTGTTATGCCTTATTTTGCTCTATCTCCGGCTCTCTGTGTGAAACTTTTGTTACCCACCTCTAATGCATAGTGACGAGTGCAAGTACAGTTATATATATATTTCAAATCTAAAAGGTCTTCCAATAGAAGTGATCGGTTTTCTGACAACTGTCAAAAAACGATTTTAAAATAATTTATATATATTATATATAAATGAAAAACTGCTATTATATGTGCCTGCATTTTCTAAACATAGTCAATTTAATAGATGCAAGTTCAGTGATTAACTCTATAACATCTGTACACAAGTCGTCAGTGATATGTGACAAATACTGGCAGAAGTTCTTGATTTTGTTGTGGTATTAAAACAGAAATTGACATCTGTTTGTCTTAGGCATGTAACCAATGGCAAAGCTTGTCTGCCAAGAGTGGCAGGAATTTCAGCCAATCAGCAACAAAGGTCAAAGGTGGTAGGAATTATAGCCAATCAGCAACCAAGGTAGAAGGTACAGAACAGAGTGGTGGAGCAACCTTTGGCAATGCATTATTGATTATACCTATTACAACATTCTGTCTTGGCACATGGCAAGTAAAAAGGAGGAAGTGGAAATTGGGATTGCTCAGAGATTTACATATGAGGACAACAGCAGACCCTATAGAACTACCCACAGAGTAAGTGTTATGAGGGATCAACAACAGATCCTATAGAACTACCCACAGAGTAAGATTTATCAGAGATCAACAATAGATCCTATAGAACTACCCACAGAGTAAGATTTATCAGAGATCAACAATAGATCCTATAGAACTACCCACAGAGTAAGTGTTATGAGGGATCAACAATAGATTTTATAGAACTACCCACAGAGTAAGATTTATCAGGGATCAACAATAGATCCTATAGAACTACCCACAGAGTAAGTGTTATGAGGGATCAACAACAGATCCTATAGAACTACCCACAGAGTAAGATTTATCAGAGATCAACAACAGATCCTATAGAACTACTATACAAGGATACATGTAAGGTCATTCTTTTGCTCTGGACCAACTTTTTTGTAGCTCTGCCAGATAACTTTTTCTCTCATAAATTATTGTAATTCTAATCCAAAGTGAACCCTGTATAAAGAAGTTCTAGATATTTGAATACTTCACCCCAATAGTACTAAAACTTGCACACTTTGCAAATTTCCCTAAAAGTTTTGCATTGATACTAAATATTCTTTAGGTGAAAAAAAAAATTCTCCAAATTTTGGGTGGTGTAAAACATTAAAGTAATCTGTAATATCCTTTGCTTTCTAACTTTACACAGGTTATCATTTATCTAAAATATTCACTTAGTAATTAGTTAGATATTGTAAATATTTCCATTCTTTGACGACATCATCTTTTCATCATTTCCATTTTTTTATTCCATAGTCCAGATGAACTTAAAGCTCTGGAATACAGAAGAGTCAAGATAAAGGGAGTATTTGATCATTCCAAGGAAATTTATGTCTCACCTCGTACACTTAATAAACCAGGAGGAGAAAAGGAAGGTGGAGGACTGATATCTTCTGGTGGTCAGTCAGGGGCTTGGGTTGTCACTCCTTTTCGTTGCACAGATTTAGGGTAAGTATTCCTCACAATCTCTCATCTTGTCCTAAATGGAACTTTTGTAAGGGTTTGATCTGTTGGCTTCTTCAGTTGCGAAAGACATAATTATATCAGATTTGATCATATGATATAAATTTCATTATGTACATCAGGCAGGGGTCTATTAGCATCATCCTTTTCACTGCAGAGATCTGAAGTAATTGTCCCAAATATGTAAAGGTCTACTTTGAAAAAAATGCTGGTTAAAAAGTATACTTACTGTTACAGTAACTTTGGTTTTGAATACATACTTGTACAGACCAGACAGACTCAGAGACAGACAGACAGACAGACAGACAGACAGACAGACAGACACACACACACACAGACAGACACACACACACACACACACACACACAGACAGACACACACACACACACACACATCTACATATCTACATGACTGCCACTCACTGGGACCCAACTTTCGTGATACTCCCCTGATTAACATAGTTTAGTTACCAAATAAATCCGCAGCCAATATGCATATACATTATGGCTTCTTACATAGACCCTGTAGTAAATTCACTTGTGTCTATGCTTCTTATAGTACCAGTAATATAAATCAAGAATCAAACTGGCACAGCAGATCACAGAGCCTTTAGCTGCCTGTATTATGTGAAATATCAACAATTTCCATTATGATAGGATATTTTTCCTATAAACTCTATATTCATCAAGGTAAACAATTTCAATTCTATTTTATTGTCCTTATAATATCTTTTAATTGTTTCTTTTGTAGGATAAATATTTTGGTAAACAGAGGCTGGGTTCCTAGAGATAGGATTAATCCAGAAAGCAGACCTCAGGGACAGGTAGGCAATAAATACACTTGTTATCAAATTTAACAAAAATTGTGTGCAATACATATAATGGCTGTAATGACAAACTCAAGCCACTCATAAGTTGAATCATAGACTCTCCATAGTTGGTGGAGGGTCTATGTACAAGCCAATCAAAATTGGAGCATTCCCTAAAAGGTTTATTTCAAGGGTGTGGATTGACCGTTATTGGTGCTATTGAGCAGAATTATTGCTCTGGAGTCTGGCAAATTATTTTTGATTAAAAATAGATTAGATTAATTAGATTAGACTTGTTCACTAGTTGTGTTACATCTGTGTAAAGTTTCATTTTTGAGCAACTTGTTTACGTTGTAGTGATAATTTTTACCCAAAGTGTCCTTCAGAAATGTACTCATACCAGTGCACTTTTGCCACTGGTCCTTCCAAATCCCCACTTTGACAAAACAAGGCATTCTTCAGTGATTATCATTATGAAAATCATTGTGCTCACCGTGAAATCAGACCTGGGTTTTTTTTCTGGCAAATTACAATGTTATTTCCAATAGTGTACAATGCAATCTCGCAGGGAAATCCTTTTGCTCACTGTGAAAACAAATCCTCTGTTGTTTTTCTTGCAGATTAAAGATGAAGTTGAGATTGTTGCAATCATAAGATGCCATGAAAAGGTAATAACCTTGATTACTATGTAGAATCATGAAATTGTTCAACTGTATTTGACAAATAAACAAGCATCATGGCTGTCCATGAAAATCCTTCATCTATACAATGAATCGTTCTAATCATGCTATGAGTACTAGGGTAGGTGTTTAGGAAATCATAAAATGTAAGTACTAGCAATAGAATAGCAAAGAGATTTCAGAGCTGGCCAAGAATGCCAGTCTGTTCTTCTTGCCTCTAGCAAAAAAACTGTCATCATCACAATGTCATATCTGCTTTTTTTTTTTTTTATAGGGCATTCAGTAACATTCTTTACATTTGAGAGGATTTTTATCATCATGTAGTCAAATTATATCTTTATTTCATATTACAGAGACCTACTTTTTCTCCAGAGAATGACATTGCTCGCAATAGATGGTTATATAGGGATGTGTATGCCATGTCAAAGTATGCTGGCACTGAACCAATATATGTAGATGCTAATCTAGGTAAGTATATGTATAGATGTGAGTTACAGCCCATTGCAGGGTAGTGTTCACTGGCTCTGTTTCATACAATTACACACAAACCAATATAAAACTGCACATTCTACACTTCAAGATGGCTGGTAGGCAGGGTGGGTGAGGAATACTGCCAAGGTATCAATCTATTATATAATAGTACTCGCACAGAAAATCTTCTTTTGACCCTTTTCTAAGGTATAAATGAGGAATAGAAGTTGAGTAAGTTTTTATACTGTCCTTTCAGAAAGCACCATACCAGGTGGACCATTTGGAGGCCAAACAAGGGTGAATTTGAGAAATGAACACTGGCAGTATATTATTACATGGTAAGTGTATACATGATTAAGAAGTTATACCAAAATGTGATATCTGAGGAGAAGAGTTCATTGATCACATATTTCAATCAGCTGTGAAATTTCAACTCAATTATTTTATATGTTTATTTGTAGGTACAGTCTATGTGCAGCAACAACATTGATGTGGTACTTGGCAGTTTTTAAGAAGAGGAAGCTTATTAAACCACCACTATAGATCCAAATCTACACAAATTTTAATTACATGTTACCAAGTATGATCACAATATGTGTGTTCTCTAGTATGCTATAGCTGTTCGGAAATATGAACGTTTGAGAATTCACTTTTGTGGTTAAAATTACAAGAACCAAACAAGAAACTGAAAGACCAGTCTATGGACACAAAATATCTGATATAGAACTATGTCATGTTTTTTTGTTACACAAACAGTAAAACTTATATGTGGTGGTCAGATGAAAATAATATTGGATCTCCTGCCCAACAAAATAATACCACCCTGGTACCTCCATTGTCGTAAACCATAGCCTCTGTAACAGCACCTTCAAAGCCACACCACAAGAGGTGATATTGATATTTTGCAGTGCTGCGGAAGAAATGTCAGCTCTGGTTTGCAAGAATTTGACACCTCATACCAGTATAGGGTTGATACAACTAGTAGTGCTTTAGTTTTGTACATGGACTTCCAATCCTTTATATGGGTGACAAACAAAAGGTGATTATGTATGGAGTTTGAAGACCTGCTTTTAATACTGCAGGAATTGTGACTATTTATTTGATGTGTTGATCATGTGGAAATCAAAATACAACATGAGATGAGTTAATTTTCCTATCCTGTCCACAAATATCAGGACATCAATATCAAGGTGAAAACTGATATCACTTTATATCATTATGCTTTGTACATTGGTTTACATTACACCGAATAAAGAGAATATGGTAAACTTTAATATTTCAACTTTATTCTCTTGTAGGGGATTACCATTCAATTTCTCCTTCCATCCATATCAAATACTAAAAAAATTCAGCCCTCATTCTCTTCCTCACACACACAGATGGACACATTGCCATAGTACTACCTAACCTCAGTTCAGATAGGTCTGCTAATTTATTTTGAGTGTGACACAATTTAAGTCAAATGTAAGGCAGGTGCAGTAGATAAATTCTGGTAATGTGTTTATCTGGGACTCCCTGGCAAGACTGAAGAACACCAGACAACTGATTCAGTGACCTGGTGTTCTGTGATATAACACAACATGTTCAATGGTGTGTGCCATGTCCCATTTCTAAGCCTCCACAAGATGGAAGACCATAACATCAATCGTAGAGGCTAATCCCCTATGTATGCCTGGACTGTAAGCTGTGCATATGTGTCTACAGCATATGGCCTGTCCTGCTTTGAGTGTCGCATTCACACTAATAGTAATGGACGCACACCACATACACAAGTTCTCTTCAGAATACTTGGTTTATTTTCACAGTAAATTACAGACTTCACTTTCTCGTCAAAATACAGTGATGTCAGAAGCCATAAGATTACTGCATCTTGCTGGCCAATTCTGCAGCCTTTAACTTTTCAAGTTTGTTGATTCTTGCCTGGGACTTGGCACCCATAATACCACCACCCCAGTGACGACGGATCTAATGTGGAGAGACAAAGAGACAATGTCAAATATCACTCACGTCTACCAATAACTGCCACAAGTACTTTTACACATTATTGTTATGCCCTTGTTATAGCTCAGTATTAAAAAGCTCGTTTCTTAGTTCTTCATGATTTCATCAGGTGAAGAAATTCAAGCATCATCGCAAAAGGGCAAGAGCTGATTGCATGTACCAGAATTATAATAAGACTCTACTTAGGTGGACAAGTATAATGCTACCACATTCATAATTCTCCTGCAAGTAACGACTTTTTCCAATGAATTTTGGTTTCTATGCAGTGTCACTGCAAGATATACAAGTAGTGGTATTTGCTGCAAGTCAATAATTTCTGAACATCTTGCAAATAACTTGACTGTATACTTTCTGAAAGTTTCATGAAAACCATAAACGTACTTATCCGTATTATATCATTATAATGATGTGTGTCTCCACATTTAGTTAGAATTTATTCAAATGCTGAATATCCATAATCCAGTTTCTGTACAACCAGTAATTACAGCTAAGTGATTATATAATAAGTATCCCACAACGATAAGTTAAAGTCTCTTCCAGTTTCTCTACAACCATCAACTACATGAACACTTATGTTGGCATCACTTACCTCCTCAAACCTTTCATTGTAGTTGGTTTTCACTGCTTCTACCACTTTGTTGAGGGCTGGTTTATCTTCAGGGTTGACAGTTGTTATCGCTAAGCTTGTACATGTCTTCCTGTGGACAAGTTTTCCGAGTCTGGCTTTGCCCTTCACAATGCAGTATGGTACACCCATTTTACGACAAAGAGCAGGCAACCAGATG
Source organism: Glandiceps talaboti (assembly GCF_964340395.1). Classification (NCBI taxonomy): domain Eukaryota; kingdom Metazoa; phylum Hemichordata; class Enteropneusta; family Spengelidae; genus Glandiceps; species Glandiceps talaboti. Next base: position 4,514,780 of record NC_135558.1, on the reverse strand, counting down.
ACAATCTGAAAATGGCGATGTTAAGAGTTAGATTCAAACCAAACTAGCTCAATAACCAAATATTTAAACTCATCTTTGTGATTACCCTTGTTACTGCTCAGTATTAAAAAGCTCGTTATTTGATCAACACAGTGTCTTCAGGTGAAGAAATTCAAGCATCATTGCAGCAGGGCATGTAATATTGAAGTGCTCATGTCATGTGACATCTACACAACATAAATATTTATGTCCTATATTGTACAAGCAATCTTTCTGCTAACAATAAATATACTACACACACCAAAAGATGTCCAACAAGTTGAAAAAATAATTTACGTAAAGTTTATGTAGAACTAGAAGTATGTACACAGGGAGGTGACATAATTATTATTTATCAAGGTATCTTTTCAATTTAATGTATGCTTGCTACCTTATTAGCAAACTAGCATGGCAGAGAACCATGAATACACCAAGAGTGCCTACATCTTTAGCAACATATTACAACCCTTGCAATAGATGTCTAGACATGCTTCTGATCCGAATGTTGCTTTATCAGTAGTGGTCAATTAAAACAAGCTTTGAAGGTGCTGAAGTCTCCTCATCAAACTAACAGACACTGATACAAAATAGCATACAATGCCTCAGATATAGATTCAGGTGATGTTTTATCAGTTTGTTTATGTCTGTGAAAGTCAAACATATTGTATATGGCAAAATGACTAACTTTCACAGACATAAACAAACTGATAAGAACATGGCATGAACCTGCATCAGAGGCACTTGATGTTATTTTGTATCAACATGGTCAGTTTGATAAGGAGAAGATTTCGGCACCTGCAAAGCCAGTTTTTAATTGTCTACAACTGAGTAAACAAGTTCTGAACAGCAGCATTTCTAGGCTATTGTTGCAAAGGTTGTCTTTCAATTTTCAAATCATTGCTATTGGCCTAGAAATGGGCAAATGTAAAGTCTTAGAAAAGAAAAGACTGAGTTACACACCTCAAGAGGATCAACATCATGTGCAATAACAACCAGTTGTGCTTTTTTGGATTCTACCAGACAAGTTACTGTGTTGATACCAGATCTGATGACTGGTGGTCTCTTTGTAGGGACATCATCTTTACCCTTAGTCCTCTCTTCAGCTCTAGCTTTCAGACGAGCATTTTTCTCTTGTTTGGTTTCTGGCCTGTATTTGTTCATTAACTTCAAAAGTTGAGTAGCTGGGGATTAAAAGATATATACATCCTAAATATTGGGAGAATTCTTTCATATAAAATCACAGACATAATTTTTTTTTACTTTGGTGAGTGTCATCCAAGAACAAACCAAATCAACACGTTTGAACAGAAAATATGGGATGTCTTTACTACTCCTACATCACATTAATATAGGTCTATATCATTGGTTCTGTGATGCTCAAAATATGAGACAATTCATTAAATATCACCACTATTTTTCTAATTTTCCTTAAATTAAGGTTGCACAGGCAGATTTTTTTTATTCCCAAATGTTTTCCTTCATTGAGCAGGAAAACATTTGTGAAAAGGATTTCATTTTGTTTTCGACTCATGATACTGACAAGGCTCTTTCTGTACCTTGCATTTTTCTTAACAGAATGAATAAAATAGTACAGTATAATACCCTGATGTTTTTATTCATTCCAAGAGATAATTCACGACTCTACAACAAATGCATGACATAGATGAAGCACTAACAATACAAATCTTTTTACAAGACGGCTTACATCTTTTGTTTGAAGGCAGTGACAAGACCAATACACATATTGATGATCAAGACTTGCATACTTGTCCACTTTATCAGAATGACAGTATATGTAAACAAAGAATATGAATAACCATTGCTGCTAATGAGGTTGGACAGAGGTATATTGTTGTTTGTTCTTCCCTGTCTAAAATCTGAGTAATTTGTTGTTGCTCTTACCTGTTTGTCTGTCTAAAGTCTGGGTAAACTGGTTGATTGCTGGTGGTACTTTCAATCTCTGATAAAGAACAGCCCTTTGACGTTGAAGACGTACATATTTTGGCCACTTGATAAATCTTGTTAGATCTCTCTTGGGTTGGATGTCTTGACCTATGGGTATACAGAGCAAAAATTCCAAGCATTAGCTTGCTTTTTGTAAAATACATTTTTGACAAGTGATTACTCGTACACATGTGTAGCTCAAAATTTGTTTGTCTATTTTGTACAGTGACATATGACCAAACCAATGCTACAAGTCCAATGCTGATTTCAGATCAGACCAGCAAAGCAGATCTGCTTCATCCACTGTTTGATAGTAATTTACCCCTACATCTGATAAAACTGGGAGAAGCCTTTCTCTGTAGCAAGCCATGGGGGTACAACGAATAAAATGACTTTCCATGGCTTAAGAGTACAACTTGCCAGGTTTGCAACTCAGTGGCTGCCACATTTGTTTATGACATCCCTTAATATTAAATGTGTGTACTATATATGTGATCAACAGACTTGGCACAATTTAGCCTTCCCAACAAATGGAAGATCTAGAGTTGTGATACAGTTGTGATTCTAGCCTTCCATTCATCAGACATTAATTAAAACTCAGTAAGCATGCAGTCTGGTTTGGCACACATGCAATTGACTTGTAGTTTTGTTGATCATGTCAGTACAACAATTATTACAGTGAACACATCATGTCATTAGTAATGATGCTTTGCTTCTTTCCTCTACTTGTCAAAATCTTCACGTGTTAGCAGCACATACAGAAAACTACAAAACATTAAAAGCTGAATGAAAGACACAACAAAATATAACATGGGATTTGGGAAATCTTGCATTATTAGAAGTTTAGATCAATGTTATCACTGCCAACAGTTGTACATTAGTTTGCTGCACTGGATACTGTATCTTATATATTTAAACATTTGAACACAATGTATAAATTCTACACTTACCAATTCCAAAATTTTTTGGCCTCTTCTCAAAAAGAGGATTGACCACCTTTTTTGGTGCTGTTGTTTTAGCAGCATAGGGGGCTGGGGCCACCTTCTTCCCCCTGGCGGGTTTCTTTGCTTTAGGCTGTGAGATTGAAAAGAGACACAAAATAAATCTAAAGATATCATACATTCAGGGATAAACGATATTGGTCTGCGCACCGACATTTACACATGCATCGTCTAAACTTATGAATACACATGTACCGTACGTAGATCCCAGTACGTTCACGTTGCACGAAGCGAATCATGTGCAAAACGACCTCAATGACATCACGTAAATAGAGCGAATTTTCATCTTTACAAATTTCAAAATGAACAAATAGGTACATCAAATGAACAAGTATATAATACTTTATTGTAATCAGAAGTCTGAGACTAGAAAACAGATAGATGTAGTCGATTTTACTGGATGTAATTTCATTGACTGGTTCAATATTTACGCACCATCTTGGAGGCAGCCGGAAAAAGGCCGTCCACATAAAGTATCGCGAGATTTGAGTGCACGGTGCATTGTGGGTAACATCATGGTGGCTCTTCCGGTTTTTATGATTCAAGTTGATCCGTGAAGGCAGGTTGTCTGGGCTGGGTTAATGTTTTGAAAACTTCAAGCAGGTGTGAAGATAATAACGGTTGTAACTGTAAAGTGCTAGGTAAGTCATTGTTACAATTAATGTCGTATCAGTTAGCACTGTGCATAGAAAGTAAGTGAAGCTATCGAATTAATCAAATATCAAACTCCATGGAGTCTTTGTGAACTGTGTTATTGTTTTTTCCCATTCCAGTCGAAGGATTGGCACATGCATATTGACAGTCATCCCAGTTGTGAACTCAGGCTTTGAGTAAAGCAGTGTATCTTGAACCTGGAAGATCGATGGCGGGACCACAGCGAAGCATCCCTCAAAGCAAAGATACATTGCTTAAGTCCTATAACAAGAGGCTGAAAGATGATGTAAAGTCAATGTTGGACAACTTTACAGAAATTGTCAAACTTTCTAAGGTAATGTAATATTCAAGGTAGAGAAGTAATTTCATTAAAAAAATGATAAATATGTATGAACAGTATTTAAGTACTGAATACTAGTAAATTCCTAAATACATTGGTTAGAGGATAACTATTTTATTTGTCAGACAGACAGACAGACACACCACACATGCACACACACACACACACACACACACATGCATGCATAGTCATACCATAAAGCCTTTTCTATGGTAGACTTCCAATCTTGAATTATAAACCTGTGTGTTACATATACTTCAGATGGCCTTTGTATGCTCTAATAGCTATTTCACCCTATTTCAGTTCTTTCTGTGTACACATAAGTTAAACACTTTCTGATTGTATTTTGGCCATGTAGGTGGAAGAAGAGACCCAGGTATCCAGGTACACACAGGCTGAACAAGACCAGAATGAAATACATGTCAGAGCTGCTAATATTGTAAGAACTCTATTCCTTTATCAGTATTAACTGGGTTTTATTAGTTAAACAATTACCCAAGGAGTCAAAAATTTGAATCATAATTAACTATTCATTCAAAAAGTAAGATGATAATCATTGTATTCAGACTTTTAACTTGTGTAAGGTTAGTCTAGCTACTAGACACTCAGGCAATTCAGCTAACTCTAGAACAAGTGACCACAGGTCACATAGCACAAAGGCTATTGTGTGGCAAGTTTTCAGGCCTAGCTCTGGGTCTTCCTACAACACTTACAACTAATATAAGGTGTAATCAGTCAATTGTAAGAGTAAAAATCCTTTTTTGTAAATTTATAACAGGTTCAGGTTATATTACATTTACTAGTATCACTCAATACATAAGTTTTCTTTGAATTTACCAGTATGTTGACTATACTTCATAGTTATATATAGAGCTGTTTATAATACAAACCCTGGAAGAAAATATTATGTCAATACATGAACCACAATTCTTTCTTTTCTTTTTACAGGTTAGAGCTGGTGAATCATTAATGAAACTGACAGCTGATTTGAAACAATTTCTTATTCTCAATGACTTTCCATCTGTGAATGAATCTATTGCTCAGAGAACTCAGTTCTTAAAGAAAGCCCAGACAGAATATGATCATAAATTAATGCGTTTAAGAGACGAGGTAGCTGTAGACTTGTATGATGTAGAAGAGGAATACTATACATCACGATACAAATGATGAAGTAGGACAGTACAGAAGAGACTAGACTACAGGAATGACTGTCAGGTTTGAGGGTGAAATGAAATGATAATGTATGTCGATGGATTGATCATACATGCCTAACGTTGATACCTGATACATGATTTCAATGGATGTCACATACATACATGATGTCGATGCATGATATATGATGTCATAGATGGACCATACATGATGTTAGACATCGTGTTTCCACCACAGCCATACTGAAAACTAATTGTCTGGAAAATGTGTTGAAAACTCAAGACAGGAGTTTTTTGGATAAACAACATCAGCTGAATGTCAAAATCAGGGAATGATTTCTGTGTATAAACCCCCACCACACATTGCCTTTCTTTAAATGTTCTGATCATATGTGATACAATAGAACTGTACAGTCAATGTATACTCATGAGCACTGCCATACTGGAAAATACTACTTGTGTGCTGAAAATTCAAGGAAGGGGTTATACAACTGCAAATAACATCAACTGAATGTTTTTATAATTAGGAGGATGATGATTCATAAAATGAAAACAAATGACATGTATGTCTCTGTACTGTCCCTACACTGCCCACAAACTGTGTTACATCCTTATATGGTGACTGGTACTAAGGTTCCAAGGATACCAAGAGTGGAATATACTATATCATACTATGTACACTCCAAGTTATTTCCTTTGAGCAGAAAGTATGGATTTATACCCTGGTCCTTATATGTCACAACAGCCCATGTCTACATAACTGGTTCTGCATTATTTGAGATATGAGTCAAAACGCTCCAATGCTCCGATTTTTCTTAAATTCTGACTGTAAGGGGATGTAATTACATGTATATTATTCCCCAATATTTCAATATTTCCTCATTCAGTCAGAAAATACTCATGACCAAAGGGTTAATCACTATTCATCTAGGGACTTGAAGTGACAAGGCCCCCTAGGTCACTTGTATTTTCCCCCAGGACATCAATAAGAAAGAGAAAATCTTCATTTTACAGACTTTTTTGTAAAATCTTGTAGTGTTTTGTTATGTCTGATTATAATAAAACTAAGAAAAAATAGTCCAGATTTTTTGTCTTTCTTTGTTACTTTCTATCAGAATGAAAAGCTTTGTAAGTCATGATATTTGTTGAAATATACTCAATGGTCATTGGATACTGACAGAGGTCTGACCCTACATGTATGCATATTATGTAAATGACATTGGATAATACATGGTTCATACACTCCTGGAAAGTCCAAGAATGGACTCCTGAAAATGCCCAGAAAAATGTAATTGACTCCTGAAAACTCCCAGAAAATGTTTTGACTGAACAATCAATGTTACTTTGATAAAGCAATGATTGGAAAGGTGAGAAATATGTATTACAAAGCATGTGTGGTTACAAATAACTAATTCACTTGTCAATACTCCAGGAAAGTGATAAAAGTTGATCTCAATACTCCCTGAAAAGTGATGAAAAACTCCTAGAAAGTTCTGGAATTTTATTTGCCTGGAAGTATATGAAATCTGTAATGGAGATTTCTAATGATGGCAAGTAGCATGAACTCGGCATGGACATGATGGATATAACAGTGATCTCAATATGTGATTGCTACCATATTTCCAACAAATATACCATAAACATGTTTTCAAATTTCGGGGTAAGATCTTTAAACAGGTACACTCAGGATGAAATTGAACAAACCTCAAATCTGTTTACAAGCTGACACAGTAATGCTACGTGTATACAACTATAACCTTTGACCCCACTAGGTCAGTTGAGGCCAAACTTCATATGACCACTAGCAGTTTTATCTGTATTATGAAGTTTAGACTTTGAAACTACATACAATTACAAGATACTGTCTGGCAATAAATAATTCTCATTTGGCAGATACACTGAATGCTGGTATTAAAGTACAGTTACAGTTGCTGTTATTGCAATTACACTAAAGCTGAATCTGTCTGGCACTGATTTCATGTCTTTGATTCAAATTTTACTAAAATTAAACCTCATGGAACCCAGGAACTGTGTTCCAAATAAACAAATAACCAAGGAAAATAAATAAACAAAAACAAACACCAAACATGCATGAGTAATGAAATTTACACAAATACATAAACTATCTACATAATGTATATCAATACAAGTTCTTCCACGGTCTGGTGTCTGCAGTTATACAAGTACATTCAATGTACTTGTATAACTGCAGACACCAGACCGTGGAAGAACTAAACCTGTTATAGACATGTATTTACTAGTAAGAGAAACGTCTGCTTAGCAAATTTTATATTCAAATAGGATTGAACTTTGGAAATGACAAGCCTGGCAAAAGTCTGCAGTAAATTTCGTTAAAAATAAAAAAAATTAATTAGTTAAAAATTAAATTATATTTAAAAATTAATTACTTGAAAATTGCAGTCAACTAGTCAATATTACACTGTCATCACCAAAAGTGTTCTGTTCAAAAACTATTCTAAGATCGCATCAATCATACAACTCACGTTTGTGAAGTAACCACGTGATACCCAGTCTACAGGAAATAGTAAATAATGAACTAATCTTTCACATTTCCGGTAAGTTAGGGATACCTTTCCACAGAAACATGGCGACGAAAGTTGAGCTATTTACCGCGGAGGAACGAGGTCGTGGCTATAGGGCCGTTGTGCAGATTGGAACGGGGGAGCTGGTACTGAAGGAAAAACCCTTTGCATATGTTCTGTGTAATACTGAGCGAGGGGAGAGGTGTGACTTCTGCTTTCACAGGTAAACAATACATAATGTACCCCGTGATCAGCCCTTGATCAAATACCTGTGACGGTATAGCATGTTTGGACTAGTCATGTATGAGTCATGACTCAGACTTCTAGCTACAAACGAGAAATTTAAAGTGCATTTTATTGATTTTAATACTCAGTGTATGTATCTTGTGTATGTACGCACGCCTTAGTAAGTTGTGTTAAACTTTGTTTTGGTGAATACAGGTATTATATAATGACAACAATCAAACTTCAAATGCATCTGGGATTGGGGATTCCCCTACACCATTACAGCTGTCTGTAACATCGGTGCGCGTAATATTTCTTACAATGTTGTTTTCCTTGTCTACACAGGCTACATATGGCAACGTTTTTACTTGAATACATTTCCCCGACCTTTATGAAAAGAACACATCTTCTAGTATAGAAATATATTGATGCATTTGTAGTAAATGTGTAGCAGGATTCTGGTGATAAGTTTCACACAAAAGTTAGCATACAAATCTTTCTGCACTAATCTTCGTTTCTGGGATTGTACATAATTTGCCTCACACACCCCATCCCAAACGTACAAACAAGCAAACACACTCACAGATAAATGCATATATAAACCATATACTGTGTATGACTACCCCATGTGGGTATGTGTGTGTGTTGTGTTTGAGTTCATAAATAAATGTAAAATGAGTCCCTCAGATATTATTTGAGAAAAATCAATGCTTGTACAAAATGTAGTATATGTAATTGAAATTGTTCATTGTTATGAGAGATGATGATATAATGATGTAACAACAACAACAACCAATGACACTTTTCATTTCCATAAGAGAACATAACATTTAGATATTTTGAGTTTGACACTTTTTCTTTTCCTCTTTTTTTTCATATAGTCGAACTACTCTCCTCAGATGTTCTGGTTGTAAATTTGCAAGATACTGCAATGTAAAATGTCAGGTAGGGAAACCATTCAAATTTTCCATATACAGTCATACACTTAGTCTGTTACTGAAAAAACTGATACATTACTTTGGAATATGTGAAACTATATTATTCTCAAGTTAACCATACTATGGGTAGGTCTTTGTTGGTTTTTAGAGGGATGCATGTTTTATTTGTTAAAGTTACATTTTAAGATGGTTTTATCTATTATTTTTGCTGCACTTAATTTATATAAACGTACTTGTATATTCTACTTGCTAAGCATACCATGACAGAATGCCATGACACATAATTGCAAGTGCAACACACTCTGGGTATTTACACTACTATATGCATTGTTCTGTATGGCTGTACTTTCACATGTATAACAACTTTAAGTTAAAAAGATGAAAAACTCAACCTGCATTAAGGTTTAAATGTAAGACTGTTGTTCTTTCAGAGGTCAGCATGGCTTGACCACAAAGCAGAGTGTGCATCATTAAAAATCACAGCTCCTAAAGTTCCTACTGACAGTACTAGACTGGTAGCCAGGATTATATACAAGGTAACTAATATCTAAAGGAAAAATCAACTTTTTAAAACTTGAGTAGATGTAATAGCTGCTTTTTTCCTGTCAGCAAATTTCAGTACAAGAAATAAGTGCTCCTCACATAAAATTGGACATTAAGTGTAGTTTCTACCAAAACACTTAAAAACAACAAAAAGTAAACTTTAAATTTTGGCAGACATTGATGTCACATGTCTCACTGGAAACAAACACAGAAAACAATTTAGAAATATAGCTGGGATCTCAGAGTACTGTACTAGTAAACCTCTAACACTTGGATTATTTGGTACATGTACTTAGTATGTTAAATCAGATTTACTTCTAAATAAGTTTTGATGAGTATTCACTATTGTATATTTAACATTTTGTACACTGACTTGGATAAATTGAAAATGGCGCTCAGATACAGTTTGTTCCACTTCAAGGGACCTTTCACCTTTGTCCGAATTGAGACACCATTTTTATAAAAAATACCCCAATAAATGAAAATGTTACTACATGTTCATATTTCTTTTTATGAATTTCAGCTTAGAGATCGAACAAGAGATGAAGACACAAAGAAGGAAGTGGAAGACTTCCTGTCTCTTCAGTCACGTAAGATATATACTTTGAATATAAATAAAATGACAAAATATGATAAAGTTTTAATATGTACTTATGAAGAACTAAGAAACTTGGAAATATGTCAGCAAGAACAGAAAATATCTTGGTATGTCACTTTGATGAGGCCAAGAACTAGTACACACATACATATTCTAACATGTAATCTACCCATATCATTCCTTACATACTTTGCCATAGAGGGCGCAATACTGACTCAATCATGAATCATAATGTAGAGTATTATAGATGAATTCACAGATTAGCATTTAAAAAACAAGATGTCCACCACATTGATTTTATGACATCAGCTATAGTCACTAAGTCTGGTTTCATCATCAGCCTCTGTCCAAGAATTGTTTTCTTAAAAAAAAAAAAAAAAAACGATCATGGTTTCACTTAGAAAATTTAGACTATAATGTTGGTTGATAATCTACAGTCACGCTGTAATTTATAGTCTAAGAACAAACATTAAAAATCACACATTTTACACTTTTTTCTGCTTTTGTTTTGTAGATCTTGAAGAAATGGAGAAAAGGGATGATAGAAAACAACAATTTACACAAATGATGTTTATTTTAAAGAAATGCATGGACGAGGATGTTCTTGCAGAAATAACACCAGAATTATTTGCCATCTTTGGACGAATGGTGTCCAACTGTTTTTCCATTTGTGATGGTGATATGAGGGGTAGTGGTGTTGGCATCTATAATGGGTAAGATAGTCCAATAAGAAATCTCTATATTTTTTCAGGCCAAATAAATTAATCTATGTTAAATAACCATGTATTTGCTAAGGTTTTGGAACCTAAGTAACATCAGGGGTTGGGGTGGGACGAATGAAATCTTGTAAAAAAATTTAGTGATTTTCATACCTTGTCCAACAGTTTTGGTTGGGAACCTTGATAAAATCTCTGTGGAACTCAGGTAGATTTTACTAATATGCAGAGCATGCACATAACATCTCTACATACTACTCTACATACTAATTTGACATAAGCTGGCTATCAATGGCAATCAAATTCATCTTCTTATATTGTTTGGAAAGTTTATGGCATAATATGATTTCTGACATTTTGGAAACCTAAAAAGAATTTTTCATCAAATTGTTTATTTATTACACCTGAATAATGGGTGTGAGTTCTGCTAATAGCAAGTGATGGCAACGTATGCTTCAATATGTAGATTACTGCAGGACCTGGGACCTTTCCAAATGCAGCAAAAGTCATCACCCCAAAACCCTCTCAACTCATCTCATGCCCTTTAATTTTAACATGCTAACAAAAGTGGTCAATCTTATAAAAATCCAATAATTCTTTCTTAATTGCAGTGTAGCACTCCTTAATCATAGTTGTGATCCTAACTGTGTGGCAGTCTTCAGAGGTACAGATATCTACATCAGATCTATCAAGAAAATCAACCCTGGAGAAGAGGTACACTATAACTTATAGAGCTTAATTTTAAGAAATATGAAATTAATAGAATTTAGTTGTAAAATATTGAAACAGTGCTATCTGTGCAAGTTGTTATAGATGAATCAGCACATTTAAAATTAATAAATAAAAAATATGTGAATCCCCAAAATGCAGCCAAATGTCATTCTGATCTAGATAGTATGTGAACTGCCCAATAGGCATACAAAACACGCCATACTTGTTTTGGGGAGACAACAGTGTATATTAAAACTGTGTATATTAAAACTGACGAAGGGTCCATTTGCTGATTGGTTCTCCATATAGCATCGATTTTGCCAAATTGGTCAAGATATAAGTTGTGTTTCTAAGCTGAGTGACACTAAAATGGTGTGGTTATCCACTGCAATTTGGGGTATCAAGCTATTAGGGTGAGGAGAAAGGACAATTTAGCAAGATGGATTAAAGGGCTGTGTTTCAATCTTGAGTCATTGCATTTAGTATTATCTTGTTAGTGGAGACTAATAGTATTACATAGGAATTCTTTTGCCAGGACCATCTTTTTCTATAGCTGTACCAGCTAACAATTGTTTTTGACACCTGAATTTTGCTTCTTGATATCCACAATTCGACCATTTTATATTAACATTCTGGTTTTGATCTTCAGATCACTATCTGCTATATTGAAGTTTTCACTACAACTGCAAGGAGGAGAAGGGAACTGAAAGAGATGTACTATTTTGATTGTACATGTGAAGTTTGTGAAAATCTGGAAAAGGTGAGTAAGATTTAGATATACAAGGAAACTATTTTTGATCAGAAGGTTTGAGACTTACTAATACAGTCAGTTAAAATGTACATTATCTTGTCAATCTCATGATTTCACTTTATGTGGTCACATGGTATTTGTATGACAGTCACATGATATGTGTTTGGGAATCACATGGTATTACTAGGGTTGTCACATGATATGTGTTAGGGAATCACATGTTATTTGTATGGCGGTCACATGGTATGTGTTTGGGAATCCCATGGTATTTTGTAGGGTAGCCACATTTTGTTTGGTAGTCACATGATATTTGCTGCCATGACTAATCTAATGCAAAGTTTAACAATTTTTCACAGTGGTAATTAGTGACATGTTCTATTTCATTTTAACTTTACAGGACAGGTTAAAACGTAGTGCTAGGTGTAGTACACCAAATTGTAGTGAACCAGTTTTACCAGATGATGAAGGTATGCTTATAACAGAAACAGTTTTGATACTTTGTTAAAAATAATAAAAGAACTGAAATATCAATGTGACTTTTAAATGTAGATTCTTTGATTTTTCTATAAAGAAAACACAACAAAAATGATGTTACGATATCTTATGTAAAACTTGCTTTCCGAGTACTAGGTGCAAGATATTAAATTGCAACTTATGGTCGAGGTGGTGGTGGGGGGTGGGTGCTACATACATGAAAATCATAGAAGTTAGAAATAAAAATGCTTAGTACAATATAATTGTGGTACCATTAAGTTTCAACAACCAGAGATAAACATATATGAAAACAATAAATGTGGCACACAGTAGGTTACAAAAATGGATGATAGCTTTGTGTTGGTGATGTGGCCTGTAATTACACTAGTGTAAACACTTGAAGTCCCTAAAAATGTACTCTCAAAGTCTACACAAATTCTAGTGTTTTTATATGTATGGCAATAAAGTATCAGAATCTGATTCAAATTAAAACACTGAAAGGGTTTTCCCAAAGACTGAACCAGTCTACTGTGAGTGTGATCATATCAATATCCATTTTTTTGGTAAGTTAATGTATTCATTTGATTAGTCAATCACTATAAAACCTATTATCAGACGGTATCAGTCATAGGGTAGGGCATTCAAACTAATTAAATAACTCAAATTAATTAATTGATTGATTTATTGATTAACTTAATGTCAGCATGTCACAATAATAGAGATAGTTTGGGGTTCTTTCTGTTAGATTGTCGAAAGTCATCTTGCCAAGCAAGAATTCAAGATTATAATGTTAATTTCCAATACTATATATTTTTGTATTTCAGGTGGACTTTTACCATGTAAAAGCTGTGAAAAACAGTCAAGCAAAACACATGCTACGAAATACTGTGAGGCCATGAAAAGCATCCTGGAAAATATGACAAAAATACAAGATGCCAAGAAACAAATTCCAGTCAATATCCTTTTGATTACATGAAAAAAAAGCAGGTGTTCAGTACTAACATGTAAACATGTGATATGCAAATGACTACATTATAATATATTACAATTAATTTCCAGTAGGCGGCCATCAAGACGAAAACGTTAACATGCATCACGAAGGTCAATTGTAGCAAAAATACCGAGGTAAAATAACAATGAACAGTTAGCTGACATCTACATCGGATTTTAATCAGATTGCTACAGGTGGTTAAATACTGTTCAGGGTGTACAATGTTACAAGTAAGTCATTATATGTAACAAGCAGCTGTAATAGTTACGATAGCTCAATTAATTAGTTTTCAGTAGTGTTAGTCTGTAATTTGCAGACAAATTGAATCCTTGACTATTTGGTACATGATAAATGGATCCTAGAATTGTGTGAGAAGTGTTTGAAAGTAGAAGGAGAGTTTTTACACAACTACAATATCCACATGGTTCAGATGATGGACAGAGCTATGGATGCATGTGTTGCTATGAAGAAATGGGAAGGTGCCTTGAAGTTTGGATTGATGGCAATTGAACCTTGCAGGTAATCATGCATGTAGTATCATAAAGTCAAAATGTTAGTGATAAAGTTTGTATCATATAAAAATACACTTGGACAGTTATGTTAGGACACCCCGAACAGTTGCATATTGTAATTATCCAACAACAAATTGACCAATCATAAGAGTTCTTTTCTACTACCTATGTAATGTTTTTTTCCCCAATATGGCTGCTTCTGACACCAAAATTAACTCTGAATGAAAAAGTTAAAGATGCTTTGACTTTTCACCAACAAAATAACCATAAAGTTTACACTGCTTTCCGGAAAGGTATTCACAAAAATAAGCCTACACCATTAGAACTGATGTGTACCTTTATAATTAGCAATTACAATGGCACCCATTGGTTATTGTGTTAGTCAATGGCTGCCAATCAGGTTAACCGTTTATGGACATACTAACATTCACAACCATTCCAATAAGGCTTTGTAAGGGAAGACATGGTGCGATATCATAGTTGGGTATTTCTTAATTATTTGAGATGATCAAAATTGTTGATTAATAGTACCATGGACTATCACAAGGTGTTAATTTAGTTTGAATTCCATACAAGCCTATGAAGACAATGGTATACTTTCCCTGTATATTGCACACTTACTGGTATCATGTTGAAATAAACACAGCCCTGCTTTCTTTGGGAGACAGGTATCACATTGAAATAAACACAGCCCTGCTTTCTTTGGGAGACCGGTATCACATTGAAATAAACCCAGCCCTGCTTTCTTTGGGAGACAGGTATCACATTGAAATAAACACAGCCCTGCTTTCTTTGGGAGACCGGTATCACATTGAAATAAACACAGCCCTGCTTTCTTTGGGTGACCGGTATCACATGACATTGGAATAAACACAGCCCTGCTTTTTTTGGGAGACCAGTATCACATTGAAATAAACACAGCCCTGCTTTCTTTGGGAGACCAGTATCACATTGAAATAAACACAGCCCTGCTTTCTTTGGGAGACCAGTATCACATGACATTGAAATAAACACAGCCCTGCTTTCTTTGGGTGACCAATATCGCATTGAAATAAACACAGCCCTGCTTTCTTTGGGAGACCAATATCGCATTGAAATAAACACAGCCCTGCTTTCTTTGGGAGACCAATATCGCATTGAAATAAACACAGCCCTGCTTTCTTTGGGAGACCAGTATCACATTGAAATAAACACAGCCCTGCTTTCTTTGGGAGACCAGTATCACATTGAAATAAACACAGCCCTGCTTTCTTTGGGAGACCAGTATCACATTGAAATAAACACAGCCCTGCTTTCTTTGGGAGACCGGTATCACATGACATTGAAATAAACTCAGCCCTGCTTTCTTTGGGTGACCGGTATCACATGACATTGAAATAAACACAGCCCTGCTTTCTTTGGGAGACCAGTATCACATTGAAATAAACACAGCCCTGCTTTCTTTGGGAGACCAGTATCACATTGAAATAAACACAGCCCTGCTTTCTTTGGGAGACCAATATCGCATTGAAATAAACACAGCCCTGCTTTCTTTGGGTGACCGGTATCACATGACATTGAAATAAACACAGCCCTGCTTTCTTTGGGAGACCAATATCGCATTGAAATAAACACAGCCCTGCTTTCTTTGGGTGACCAGTATCACATTGAAATAAACTCAGCCCTGCTTTCTTTGGGAGACCAGTATCACATGACATTGAAATAAACACAGCTCCACTTTGTTTGTTTGTTTGCAGATTACATCATCCAACACATCATCCTCATCTTGGGATTATTTTGATGAAGATTGGTAAACTACAAGTGTTTTTAACCGACGTCAAACTTGGAGAGAAGTCATTGCAACAGGTATATTCCTACATTGTACTAAAACAATGAGTGAAGTCTCTTACAGAAAGATTTACATAAGAAAGATCATTGATGGTCATTGTAAAATGAAAGGTATAGATATTTATAGTGTACACATTGGGAATCACAAGTATGATTCTTAATGTCATTCTGATAGCACCGATCATCATTGGTAACATGACAAAAGAACAAATACATGTAAATTTATACTTTTCTTGAGTAGTTATCTTGGTAAAACATCTGAGCTATTAAAGGCCAAGTTTGGATTAGGATTAGGATTAGGATTAAAGATTTGGCCCAGAACAAAACAATAATCCAATGTAATTGTCATGGCAACACTGATAATACAACGCTAATTTGAGAACCTGGGATTGAAATGCCAGATGTAACTGCTTCCAAAATTTATTTAAAGCCAACTTTAATTAAGAATTTTTTTTTGTAGTTTTTAGTATGGTTACATGATACATTTGATGTGCAATAATAGGAGGGTTTTATTCTTCAAAAACTTGATAGACAAGAAGTACTTTAAGATCACAGTATACAATTCAGACATTTTAGCCTTGCTACATCACGTAATCACAAACTATTAGGCTTTTGACAATACAGTAAACACATGAAATAAAATCATCAAAAAAATATCACTCAAGTTCACAGAAAACAACCAATACTGCCTTTTTATGTATTTCAGGCTTTTGAAACCCTCAATATTACCCATGGACCATCCCATCCACTAACAAAGGATTTAGAAGGCTTGTTAACTCAGTGCCAAGAGGAATTGAGGGTGCAGGCAGTTCGGAATATGATGCAGGAAATAGAGGAATTGAACAAGGAATATGCAGCTGGAGAAGGAAAAGGACAGGGATTTTTAGACAAATAATTTTCCACTGTACTTCTTACCACTGCTGCTGAAGTTTTTGACAGCTTTTTTATTCAGTTTTGATCATACTTATCAAGCAGAATGAGAGGTGGCCTGGTAGACTGTGAACTGCTGATGGCATAGTTTGTAACATTGTATGTTATAGACTAATGGCTTGCCAGCATTCCCAGATTTATGTGGGGACCAGTCATATTTGTCAGAGTTCGTTTCCTATCCCTTTAAATACATTCATCAGGTCAGTAAAACATAGCAACAATTAGTTCTTGTATCACACAACTAAGAGTTCTTATTACTTGCGTGTAAAATTTCACAGTTCAGGTTGACAAGATTTGTCAAACTGTTTAGCCTAGCAGCAAAGCTAGCAAGCAGACTGTTTGACAAAACCTGTCAAACAGGTGAAGCATTTACTCATACATAAATAGAATCCTTAGTCATGACACAAGAAACAAATATTACTGGCTCATTTAATATTCACATGCTACCACCATATAGTAAGACCTGTGAAATCCGTATATTCCTTGGAAACCATGATCTAAATTGCTATATTATTCTAAACATTGCTTCAATTTGCAAATTTGACTTGCAACTAATCCCTGGTGTAAATATTTTCATCAAATGATACCAATTACCTTATACCATGGAAATACATTGTACTCTTCTTCATTTGAGGTTACACTTTAAGTGACTCCCAACTCGAGCTGCTATTTATCTAATGCCATATTAAGATTTATAATTTCCCAGAAGTTATTCTCTGAGAAGACAAGGTTGCAGTCCTCTCTTGCCATAGTTAAGTTTTCAGTGTTTTTTTTATATAGCATTTGATGTAAACTTGGTAAGCTAGGATGCTTTTAAATACAATTTAATGAGTGCATTGCTTTATTTTCAAGAACTCGATTGTTTTACCAGGTAAATGATTTGAGGATCTATGAGAAATTACTATCAACCAGAGTGACTATAGAGTTTTACATCTCACGTGTTTTAAATTACAAATAACAAAATAGTGGTAGTGCACAACCATGTAAAATGATGCATGTTATCTAACTGTGAAGACAAATCAACATCACTGTTGGATGAGGCAAGGAAGATTCAAACACAAGTTTATTTGTGTTCACAGTGAGATAAAATGCAACATTTCATGTCCGTGTGCTGTCAGTGCCTGCCCAGAGGTTAGGGCCTCTGCAACTCAAATTGCAAGTCTCTGCCAGAGTAATAATTGTACAGTGCAATGATTACAACATTTGTTGAAGGTGCTTTATAGATGTGTTATATGGAAATGTAATATTGAGTAGCATATAATCACAGTTGTGACACTGGTCAGTCATTAGCCAGCAAGATTGTTTACAAATTGATTACATTACAGGGGATATACAACCTTACAACAGGTAACGCTGAAGTAAAGCACTTTTTACATGTCACTCATTTATAACATTCATTTGTCACAAATGGCTCTCAATGAGATCTTGACAATGTTTTATGGCATCTGCTTACATTGGAGCAAAGAATACTCAAAAACAGTGTTTACAGATCGATTACATTTCAAGAGACACCATATACTGGGCAGATAGATGACCAAAGCAGTTGAAACTATACATTTATGATATGCTATAAATGACTGGCAAATCTTACAAATATTTTACTTCAGTGTTACCAGTTGTATCTCACTTGACACTTGCACTAATGTGTGTGCCACAGTGGAGTTACTTTGGGGCTTATACAGGTAGAACTTGAAACCAAGGTGTTCAATTTGAATTCACGGCTTTGAATGCCGACAACCCATAATCTTGCTTCCTGGTACAAATAACATTTTAGAAAATCCAATTTTCATATATTTTGAGCTGTACTTTGTTAAATGTACAAATTTTTTAAAACAAAATTTTAAAATTCTGTATTTTAATAGATTTTATAGTAATATGCAGTTCCCAAAATAGATGATTCATTTACCATTACCAACACTTCTACCCATTCAATAATTCAATAAACAACATTTTAAAATTTAACATAAGTTTATTGGCTAAAAACTTACACAACTGGAGAACAATAAAAATGGTACAATACAGTAAATATCAAAGATATGATAATGTTGGATTGTCAAACACAATCCAGTCCAAAATTATACACCAAAGTTTCTTGATACAAGTGTTTGGCAAAATGGAAGATGAACAATTTCACAATGCAGCAGAAACACAGATCTGGGAGAAGAAAATAGAATCGTGTTAAGAGGACACTGCTGGCAAATCATGAATACAAGTACTATGAATATGTAGAGCATCAGACATCAGAGTTTGATATATTTGGCTTCATTATTTTCAGAGAGAGAGTTCAAGGTTTTCATCACATGTCTGCAGAGTTGTTCTCCTATATAACCATATTTAGCAAGTACTGTTACATTAGAAGTAATGTAATATGCATACATGACCATATTTGGTAAACATCATGGTCACACATGACCATATTAGGTAATCATTACATATGACCACATTTGACCATATTTGGAAAATACTGTTACATTTGACTTATTAGACAAACAGTATCAAGTTGAACATAGTTACCAGGATGCATTTTTCAAATAATGTTGCCATACTTGAGGCTTTGGAATTTTAGGAAACTGAATAGTAAGGGTTTCCTAGTGAAAATAATGTCAGACACATCACTGTAACTACAAATTTCACTGGACTGTGAATGTTTTAGTTTCAAGAAACAAATCAGAATAGTTTTTCAAAATAAGTTCTGCTCCTTCACACTCAATGAAAGCTTTGTAAGATTTGTCTAAAATCAATGTATTTAAACAAGAATGTATTCATAAATACTATATATATGTATATATTTGTAGAAAAATTTACCAACCTGCTTTTTTTTGATAATCACCATAGATACGATGCATAGATACCTGAAATGATGATACAACATAAGTAACGAAATAAAGAGCATTTACTTCACAAGCATTTATTTGGTATGGTGTCAGAGATTTTGTATTAATTTCTCTTCAGTATTTTTCAGAGAGATTCCCACAAAAAAGGTAACATCATTCACCATAATTATACATCAAAGCAAAGACTCATTTTGGTTGTGAATTTTTTTGTAGCGTGACTAAACAGATCTACTCACTTGAGCACTTGACATACGGCAATATGGTGGCAAATCATACTCTGGTGAAATCCATGAAAACGATGGTTAAATTACCTGATATGTTAGTGTACTACAGTGGTCTCGTTACCAGTATCTATCAATGCATCAGATCCTGCAGCACACCTATAGAGAAATGGGTGATTAATTAAAATGATGCAGAGTTTTATTATTTTACAACCTTCTATGCAATGCATCTAACTTAGGTGGACACCTCAGGAGTGAACGGTGTTTTTATTTCATATGTTATCATATGGCAGAATCAAGAATTTTCATCATTGGTGTCCACAGGTTGACACGATAATTTATCTGATGTTTCTGTAACATTTCAGCATAATTTTGCTACACACACACACACACACACTATTGTTGGCTGCAACAGCAGACAAATGCTCAAAATCAAAATCACTGGAAATTTGACGACTTTGTGTTGCATTTTAGTATTGATAATATGATGTGTTTTTACAAACCTTGCTTTATACAGGTATTAAAATCATACTTAAAATGGTCTCACTTTGAGCCTCAAATTCAGCCTCATGTAGTCCCCCCCCCCCCCCCCCCCACATCTATATGATCCCACATTCCACCCACCATAAAATTTCACTTCTACAGGCTGAATCTGAGTCTCAATAAGAAACTAGTTTCACTGTTAATCTGATTCTGTATCTGACACCAACGTTGTACGTCTGAATATTCAGGCGATAACGACACCGGCAATTGACAAATTCTCGTCCCACACACTCACATGACAATACAGCTATGGGTCAACTTACCATGCCAAAGCAGGTACCACTATCACCATTGAACTTTTATAAGACCTACAAACAAAGCAATCATGTTAATTAGTCAAGCTAATGATTGTCATTTTTACAGCAATCTATTCTTTCATTGTATCTTGAAGTTCAGGAATTATTTCCTTCTAGTCTGTACAACATCAGATGTATATATGACTGAGGATAATAATCACTTTGGTGTCATATGGGGGCATCCTATAATACTCATCATAGTTGTACAGATTTACTCCTAGCACAATACAGATATGACTTGAAAGTTTACTTTTACTGCGAAATACTTGATTTTCACTGTTTTAAAAATATTTTTCATATATACCATGCATACCTTCCTACATCAGTGATCTTGGAAAAACAACCAAATTCTCTTTATAGAGAAATTTAAATCCTTTAAAAGAATAGAATTTGACAGTATTTCATTTATAATATTTCAACAAATGTGTACACATACCTGTTAGAGTAATCTGTAGAGGTAGGTTCTTCATCTTCATTCTTCCATATAAATCTGTCCCACTAAGCTTTACATCTACCTCTGCTGAAGGAAGATAAGTGTGATATGATAAATGTATCTCTACACATTCTTACAAACTCTTACTTTCAGATCATTGTCTTCAGTTAGAGCTAATAGATTTACTGAAGTCATACGACTTCCAGCCATCATTTAGATCAGTACAGATCATGATCATCACAAGACAATTTGAACAACTACTGTATGGCTCGGCAAGGTTGTGTTTGCTACCATCATTCATTTGGCATTGGATGTGTGACATTGTCATTGTTGTAAGCCCTTGAAATGGTTGCCCTACTTAAGGATGATCGTGCACTATGTCACACATGCTTAATAAACAAACTTAGTTCGCTTAGGCCAAAATCCCCTCCCCCTAAACAAATATTCCCAAGTGCGACAATGACACGCTTATATACAGTATATAACCTGTAAAACTGTAGCAGTCAAACCACTATGATCGATGCAATTTCAACACATGATAAACATATTAATGCTAACCTGATAACCAGCAATACATATCACACAAGTAGTATATTTTAATCAACTTTAACAATAACATCTTGGTAGTTCAGTATAGAACCTTTTATCATTGAACACTTGAAAGTTTTTAAAATTTGGTGAGAAGTGTGAAAATGAAGTTCAGCAATCGCATTGACAGTGACACCAGACCTCCCCCTTTCCCCCTAAATGAATGGATATTGTTTATTGAGTATGTGTGACATTGTGCGATCGTCCCTTACCTTACAAATATTGGCAGGTGTTGAAATACATCAAAAAACAAGTTTGATGAAAAGATAATATTGTATGATTGTAGCTATGCTAAATACTTGTAACTGTTTGTGTGTTATAACGTTAGTAAATCATATGATCTAGTAGCAAGCTGATGAAAATTTTTGGTCCTTGGCTTATTGGTTTTTTTTTACATACCTGGTTCAGTATATGCAGAAAGACCCGAGGGAAATTTCATCTGTAAAGAAAAACATAAAATTCAGTACAAGGTATAAAATTCAAATATGTAGACTACACATTGGTTTCATCACGTCAAGCTAGACTCAGATAGGGGCAAAAGACTAAAATTGCTAGTTCTTCGTCATAGTAACATCGGCTGAACTATGCGATCATCATAGTAAGCTTGATTTACAAGTGCAAATTTCAAATCAGAATCGACCAACACTAAAATACATTCAAATTGTCTTTGAAGTTTACTGGTCTGGTCAACAAAATATTGTACCCTTGCCTCCTCAATTCAAGTCCCTTCTCCAACATTAATATAAACTACCCATGTGTCAATGGTACTCAATAAACACATTTGTATAAACTGGTACGTTAGATAGAAATACTGTGAAAACTTACTTCAGAGTACATGAAGATATTTCTTCAAATACGCGTTTTCTTTTGCCTACAAGATGAAATATAGTGCAAGGTTCAAATGTCTGTGTAAAACATCACATATTGGATTTTCTGGTTAGTCATCACGTCAAGCTAGACTCAGATAGGGGCAAAAGACTAAATTGCTAGTTCTTCGTCATAGTAACATCGGCTGAACTATGCGATCATCATGCAAAGCTTGACATGGTCTGTATTTGTACACAGTTGTTTTTTGTCTCATGACTAAAATACCAAATATAATCAAACTTGTAACCTTCACCTCATCATACTGTAGGACAAAAATTCGAAAATCCTTCACATTCAATATATTTGAAACTTACCTGTACATTTTTGAAGATAAAATTTGTCATTTTCTCCATTTATGGGACTAAAACATACCTATTGACAAATGAAATGAGACAGACAATCAGTATATTGTGTATCATACATTGTAATCATGAATTCTACAAACTAGTTGCCATAAACCTCAGGATTTCACTAGTGATTTTTCAACACATTTGATTTCAGTGAACCTTGAAGTAAACATCATTGGTTATGGTAACTATGGCAATTATTTTCATTCTGTACAAACTCTTTGTCAGTGCAAGTTATTTTTTAGTATGAATATTTGATTAAATCATTGTTCTAGGAATACTGCAGATAAAGAATCTTTCACATCCTTACCTTTGCAAGATTTGACCTTCCATTATCAAGGAACTATTTGTCTTCTGTGTGCATCATAGATCATTAGGCTATGTAGTCAGATATTTTTAACACTGATCAAAGATAAGAAAACAAAACATTTTACACTGTGAGCTTTCTTAGATTTGTGCTGTAATACATAATCTTTCAGAATGGTGTTTTTATAAATGGGGAAACCAGAAACATAACTGTATTGTTTATAGATGTGTACAGATTGTGAAAGATTATTCTAACATTTTATAAACATGTTACTTCTGAAATGACTACCAGTCAATATCACAGCTAAAAATAATCCAGCCTGAGTTGCCTCTGGAATAGATTGTATGGCCAACTATAAATAGATATGACTACAATGCCTCAGTATACCTGAAATAATGTCTCAGCATGGCTTTCTAAGTACCTTGAAGGCTGGTAAAAACATCATTGGCATTATAGTCTTGCTAGCTTGTATATACAGGGTTAAAGAACAAAGTTATTTTACAGCCAAACTATAGTAAATACTCTAATACTAAATACTGATATAAAATACTGATTCGCAATACTCATGGACATTTGTCTTTGTTTTACGTTATTTTCATTTAAACTCCAGGAAGTTCAAAAAAACGCACTTGTTCCACTCCTTACCATGTAAAGAGTAAAAAGGTTATTATTTTCGTACTAGAGAAAGAATAAATTGTCATATTTCAATAGTTTGCAGTAATGTAATTTATCATAAACCCCCTCTACAGGGTTTATGATGTCCAGACTTTTTACAAAAAGTTTCATTATTTACCTTCACTAATCCATCTTCTGACAGTCGCTGAATATTCCCAATGTGATCCTCAATAACCCTAGGAAAATAAAGACAGCAAAATCGTCAGATTAACAGAATACAGGTATTCTTCATTCATAAATGATCTTATTGATCTGTTGTTAGTGGTGATATCAGATAGGACCAAGAGTTGTCATCAATTTGAATAAACAATCAGATGGATCACTCAGATTTGTATCATCACAATAACCACCATGTCAAAACATTCTAGATGGGGGTGGGGAGGAGGCAAACAACTGCCGCATGGAGGGGAGGTAGCATTTTCTTATAGTGAATTCATAAATTATAAGCCTGCATTGCTCTGTACTTACCTTGCAAACTTTGGTTGAAGATCACCATTTTCACCTGAAAGTGAAAAAGTATACAGTATTTTTCATAAATAATGTTACTTGGACTTAGAAATCAAGCAAATTAATTTTGTTGGACTACCTTGCTTCAGAGATCTTGGTGGAATGTCGTCATGCAAGCGGTCAAGAGTAGCAAATAAGTAGCATCATCAGCAAGGAACAGACTTTTCATTTTTTGTAGTTTTACTTCATACGTTGTTAGGAATTAAGGTTCAATGTACATTGTAAACTGGCACTTTTTTGTATTCAATATTTCAGACAATGACATGGCTTACATTCAAAACATGCACTTACTGTTTTAGCCTGATTCCAGACATCTTGTGGTTCCCAATACATTTCAACCAAATAACTTTGGATTCCTTTAATTTCTTTTTACCTGATTAAAAGAGATAACTATCAGTTTGACAAAACTCGCATTTCAAAAAGAGAATACACAACAAAGCAAAAGGCATTTGTTTATGACCGCCGTTCTCATATTTTCAATGTCATTCAAATCTGTTCTAATCTACAACATACAATTCTCAAAAGTACATGAAATAGTAGGTTGATTTCATAGGGTTTTTTTCAAGACTAATATACACTGAGCAGGGGTGGGGTGGGGGTTCATACCCTAGGACTGTGAACATTAGAGGTAAGTTCTTCCACCTAAAATGTTGTATATCACCACAGTAGTCTATAAGATACAACCATTCATGCGATGCTATAAGCCAGTACTTGGGTTTAGAATCTTGATAGGGCTGAACAACGCACGACATATCTTGCAGTCTACATTTGCAGTAAACTGAATGATGAGACTTTCTAACCATTAGCTTTACACAGTATTTTTACAGGACAGTGCACAAGAATGAATCTCTATATTTTCAAAGAACACCATCTATCAGGGAGACAATATTACTCATCTCAGGATCCTGAATGAATACATGGTGACATATGGGATGAATATAAAATGAAAAATAGTAATTTTGCAAAATTTGAAAAGGAATAAAAGAAGTTATTTCCAGAGGTAGTTGTTGCCAGAAGTGTTTTTTTTTGGCGCAGTTAAGCAAGATCTACCAGACTTCAAGATTTTTTACTAAAATTCCCATCAAAAGTATGGTTTGGAGATATGGAATCTATGCAATTTTTATTAGGTGTTTACCCTAAACTTTTAGCAAAAACACACTGCTGAAAAGATCACCTCATAGATATCATTCAACTGACCCTTGTAAATGCTACGCATTTATAAATAACCTATATGTATATGAGGATTAGCATACAATTATAGGTGACAAACCCATCATTTATAAATAGCCACCATTTATGATGCATCATCACTGACAGTAATGACTTGTCGCTTTCTAATTGGCTCTCGTCAAGTCAAAATCATAACCATGACTGTCCCCAAAAAACAATGTTTTGAAATACATATTAGTCAATACACACCATACTGAAATGACAAAGCTTGTTTACTATGACAACACAATAAGATTTTATTACTGGGCATATGGCACTAAGCTTCATATACATGTAGATATCATTTTTCCAATTACTTTTCCCTCCACATGGGCCAAACCAAAAAAATTAGATCAAGAGATATACAGGCATCTGATAACTTCGTCGGTCTTTTACCATTTCCAGTTATTTTTTTTTCTGGAAATGTCAGAAATTCATACTCTCTGACTACCCGATTCCCTAGTAAGAAACAGTTGCTTGTCAATTCTTCACCTCTTACAGTATTCTGATCTGAAAGCTACTGTGCTTTTATCGCCAATTTTTATAACCACAAAACATTGGAACAATTCAATATCTATGCTAGCAAGTTTAAAAGCCGTTTCCCACTTTTTAATCATTGTAAGCTTAACTTATTGCTGTAGTTCAGGCTCCTGTTTGCAAAATCAATGAAAGAAGCTGGAATGGATTATTGCACATCAGACCGTCCTATGTCCCCATTTAAGGAACTAACCATGGTTTTGTCATTTGTCCCTATCTAGGTGTCATCATTTGTGCATATCATTTGTGGGAGTGATGCAACTTAATTAACATAGAAGAGTGTCATCATGACTAATTACCTTTTGTACATAATGTCACAGCCTTTCACATTGGCATCCATTGTAATGTCATGGCTTGTCCCCATTGGTCTACACTTCTGTCACAGCTTGTTCCATTGGTCAACACTTGTCACAGCTTGTCCCATTGGTCAACACTTGTCACAGCTTGTCCCATTGGTCTACACTGCCAAAGACTACTTGTACTAGTAGTTTTATGCTGAAAACAATAATCAGAAATAACAGTTAAAGGAATTCCTTCAATAACAATAATGCTTTGAATCTGTGGCTAAGTCAGCACCATTCCAGCTGCATTTTCATATTCATAATCATGGTTTACCAAGTGGTTTGTTTGTGTACCTGTACATTGAAATATCGGAAAAAGGTACCAAGAGTAAGTTAACACACATGAAAGATGCACATCAGACCGTCCTATGTCCCCATTTAAGGAACTAAC
This sequence comes from Glandiceps talaboti, assembly GCF_964340395.1. Lineage (NCBI taxonomy): Eukaryota > Metazoa > Hemichordata > Enteropneusta > Spengelidae > Glandiceps > Glandiceps talaboti. The sequence goes on along the minus strand of NC_135558.1, from coordinate 4,487,817 downwards.
CATGGTTTTGTCATTTGTCCCTATCTAGGTGTCATCATTTGTGCATATCGTGACTCGATGATGGAATGAACAGTTGACAGAGTGTAACAAATCATAAATACTTGCCTACAGAATGTATTCTGCAACATTGGTAACAGCTTGTCATTCAAATCTTGGCTTGCCATCATCCACCAGATTACAATTTCTCTCTGCTGATGAATAAAAAAAATGTCGTGATAAAACTAATTCTCAATTTCGAGATTAAATTCTACAGAAGTCATTCCATCATGTATCTCAGTCCTATCGATCCATTGATAAATAATCATGGCTTTCTCATTTGTCCCTATCTTGTTTTCATCACAGATACATGATTACTAGTCCAACAGTGGAACTAAAGTGAAACTTTAGATTTCCAATGAGGAATAGAAGTTTTGGATATCAAAATTTACCTCTTGCTAGTATTTCACACTGGCAGGACAGCTTGCAATCTAAGTATTATTCATTCATTAAGTATTCATCTTGCCACATGGTGTCATGAACCAATTACAATTTACAAATGCTTGCTGTCATTTCATTCACCAAGATATTTAAATATATAATTTAGTAATACAACTACACGACAGTATAAGTATGATATAATGGTTCTCTTATCTGAATGGCAAGATCGGACATTCCAACAGTAGGAACATTTTTGGTACTACTGTAGTCGTTATTCATAATGTGATACCACGTGCATACACTACACTTTAAGTAAATCTTGCCAAGTCTCTAGCACATGTATACTGTCCTTGTCAATCTATTTTCAGCTACATTGCAAGTTCATTGTATCAGACGCTGATACTATAAATGTCCTCACCCCATTTTTGTACACTATTGACTTGACAAGTTTACTGATTTAAATTTCATGTTTTCAAGACGAAAGTTATCGCATTCCATCATAGGAAGAACGCAATTTTCGCAATAGAATGAACGGAAATTAAGACAATTAAACTTATTTTGAATTTGTTTAAACTCCCCGTTCACTGAAAAATGGAATTCCAAACAGAATTGCTGTGACTTAAATACTCAATACCCTGGCAAAGTCCGGCCTGCCAGCAAGCTCACTATGCGAACACGTGCTCAGCTTACCAAAGGCGTTGCAGACTTGCACGTTCCCTTGAAAATCAAACGCAAATTTAAGTCGTCTGAGCTGTATCATTTTTTTCATACAAACCTGGCAATGAGACAGATCTATGAAAACCTACAGTCACACTGGACGAGCTTTTTGAGGGTTAACCTGACTAAAACGGCAGTATACATACACTTGCCTTCTCCGAAACGCTGGATCGAATGAGAGGCCAACCTGGCTGAGACAGCGGTTGCACGTGTATAGATTCTTCTCAGGAAGATAGGGAAAAGCCCCCTACCGAGGTTTACCGAATGGTGATCGGCTACAGACGAACGCATTTGAACAAATAAATAAATCGTCGAAATCTACAGACCTGCCAATTTTTTCCCAACAATTGAGGTCAAGATGATGTAAAAATTGCAGGGTCATTTATTACGGAAAATTGTGATATTTTCCTGCGACGTAAACAAAATATCACCATTTCCTTATTTATTTCGTCATGTTATCGTGAAATAGTCGTGTATTTCCGGAATTTCGCTAAAGTGACGTGTAAAAACGATGGCGAGCCACCTTGGTACCACGTGACTTGATGGAACCAATCAACAACGGCCAGCAAGCCGGTTATCGGCCAATCAGAGAGAGCCACGATGGGCTCGCTTGAGCTAAAACTAACGTGAACGCTACACAGCTGACATATTGAACAAGTAAAACGAAGGTGTCTAGTTTACGTAGACATAACTTCAACGTTACATTGTCAAATAGGACAGATTCTGTGATCAGAAGACAGAAGAGCACTCATCCATTAACAAACAGGTAATTCTTCTGGATTTTGTCTCCATCATAATTATGTGACTGATTTTCTGCGGAAGTGATGGGTTTTAAGTTTTCGCACTGCAAACTTCTTGCCTTTTGCGTATAGACACATAGTATGGTATTTGTTATACAGTCAACGTTTGTAATTGTTGTGTTTATTTATTATAATTCTTGGCGTATCCGAGTCCCACATACTATGGAAGTATCACCTACTGTGGTAATACACAATAATGTACTTCCATACCTAGGTGTGTGACTGAGGATCGGCCATCACCATGTCGACTTTAATACTATGTTCGCCTCTGCTCGCATATGCTTATAAATATTGCCCAGAGACAGTCTGATTGCTGTGTCACAGTAGTTAGAATCAAGAATAGTGAAGTGTTGGTCATCGACTATGGGAGTTCAGTATTAAATCTACCGTATTTCCGGGTGAACTTATGTTCTTTGCAAATTGGAATCTAACTGATCGCATAGTTAGGGATGAGCCCCCAAAGATTCTAAGCAACTGCACTGCATGATATCACCTTGGATTCTTCTAGGACACATTTATTAGGCGTCGTTCTTGCTAGGGTACAAATGACTCAAGTAACGGTGTCCTTGAAAATTGAAATTGAGGTTTCATTCAAGCTGACCGTGTGTGTAAACTGTAACCTCATTTATGCCATTGTCGGTAGTCGTAGCGGCATTCGATTGGTTGCTTTTGTACACACGTGGCAAACTTTAATCAATGGCCTACCTTTAACAATGCCATATGGATGAGTGGGTGTGACATTATCTCGTGTCAAGTATACCAATTTCTCGCCCCTTAGAATTTTTAGATAAAATATGATGAAGTTTTATAAGAACATATTGGTCATTGTTTTCAATGGGCAAAGGCCATAAAATGAGGTATGCAATTACAAAATTGAATGATACACTGTCAACAGAATGCTTACTGGCACAAAGATGACAAAGACACAGATGCTGAGCCCGCTCCCAGCTTGTGTAATGTGTTATCTAATACGTGTATTGAAAATGAAAGGAAATCCATGAGATCAAATATGACAGTATCAATATGAACTGCCTAATATTAAACATCTTGTAATTCATAATTTACCAAATATGTACCGCTTCCTCCATATTGCTGATACAAATCTATCCAGCAGATATCAGCTCTAACATATGTCCTTCCCTCATTCTGTTGTAGATAAAAAAGATGAAGAAATATTTGATAGTGTTTTTAGTGGCATTGTTTATGAATGCCGTCTTCACACAAGTAAGGGCAGAAGAGGAAGAAGAAGACAGTAAAAAAGATGGTATTGGAACTGTAATTGGTATTGATTTGGGAACAACGTACTCATGGTAAGCTAAATAAGTGTTCTCTAGTATGTCAGTGAATGAAGATAAAACTGTAAATTGCAATAATAAATCCTTGTACCATGACTAAGGGTTATTATTACTTATGAATAAATTGTCACCTGTTCAGGTCAACAGACTTTGTCAAACTGTCCGTTTGCTGGTTTTACTGCTAGGTGGTAACACAAGCTATTGGTCCACTAAACTATTGAAGAAAGACAAGTAATTTGTTTGAAACATGTCTGTTAATAAAACCATACTAGAAGACGAAGTCTGTCGATCTGAACAGGTGAAAATTTATTGTCGTCTTTTTTTTTTGCAGTGTTGGTGTATACAAGAATGGTCGTGTTGAAATCATTGCCAATGACCAGGGTAATCGTATCACTCCATCATATGTAGCCTTCACAGAAGACAACGAACGTCTTATTGGTGATGCCGCCAAGAATCAGCTGACATCTAACCCAACAAACACTGTCTTTGATGCCAAAAGATTAATTGGACGTAATTGGGATGACTCCTCAGTACAACATGATGTCAAATATTTCCCATTCAAGGTGAGTTTTATGTGAAATGTATGATTGACCAGCTTTCTTGTTCTGCTTATGCACTGTTCTAATGATGTAACAAAGAAAGTGATTTTCTCTCTATCAGCAAAAAAAGAATTTGCAAATCAAAGTAAAATCATAAGTTACATGTACATTAAAAAAGATACTCATTTGATTTTATGATGATGATGTGATGTGATGTGATGGTGGTGGTGGTGGTGGTGGTGGTGGTGATGATGATGATTGATGTATATAATTATTGATTTGTGTTATAAAATGAATAAAAGCATGCAGCTCTTTGTTTCAAAAGATTTCAAATTATTTTTTTATTTTTCACTAATAATACAGGTTAAGAACAAGAACAACAAACCACACATTCAAGTTGAGGTTGGTGGTACCCAAAAACTGTTTGCAGCTGAAGAAATCAGTGCCATGGTACTTGGCAAAATGAAGGAAACAGCTGAAGAATACCTTGGTAAAAGTATACAGAATGCTGTGGTCACTGTCCCAGCTTATTTCAACGATGCTCAACGTCAAGCCACCAAAGATGCTGGTGTGATTGCTGGTCTTAATGTCATGAGAATCATCAATGAACCGTAAGTATAAATATTACCTTGTTGAATATCGATGGTAAAACTTACATTTTGTATTTGTACTTGTCATGTACACTATGTTTGTCAACAAGTTCAAATTCAGATATATAATTGACATTATTTCAACAACAAATGGAATGCATAAATAATTGAAAACATTAATCACTAGGGAATTATGATTTCTTTTGTGACTACACCATTAATGGTTAAATAATATATTTTCTTGTACATTTACAGAACTGCAGCTGCCATTGCCTATGGTCTTGATAAGAGAGAAGGAGAGAAAAATATCCTTGTCTTTGATCTCGGTGGTGGTACCTTCGATGTGTCTCTATTAACCATTGATAATGGTGTATTTGAAGTCATTTCTACCAATGGTGATACTCACTTAGGTAAGTATTGTGGCAGATGAACTTGTGGCTGAGTTAATGGTTATTCAAGACAGAAATTAATTATCAGACTAGGGAATCAGCTATGTTATGTACTAGATTAAAGCCCTGAACATAAATCTGATTTGTTTAACTTAATCAAGAAGTCCTCTGTTATTCAGTTGTCATGACTTTTTAGAATTCAAAGTGAAAGCTGGCCTTGCATATTATGGCTGCTGTTATGAAACTAAACACATATCTCTACAATCAGGGTACCTCTAGACATTTTTGAAATAAGGATAGTAAAGCCTATATACTTTCATTTTTAGAATGATAGTTCATGATTCTAAATTTCTGCTGCTACTTATCTGTTCTCAGGTGGTGAAGATTTTGATCAGCGTGTCATGGAACATTTCATCAAACTTTACAAGAAAAAGAAGGGCAAAGATGTCAGAAAAGACAACCGTGCTGTACAGAAACTCCGTCGTGAAGTAGAGAAAGCCAAGCGTGCACTCAGTGCTCAACATCAAGCCCGTGTTGAAATTGAATCTTTCTATGATGGAGAAGACTTCTCAGAAACTCTGACCAGAGCCAAATTTGAAGAACTGAACATGGTAAGTGGAGTGAAACTTGTTACCTAAGAAAAACGTGGTTTTGATAGCAATGTGAAGATGTGTATATTATCGTTGCATGTCTATAGAATAATTTACCATATACAGTTGAAAAGAATTTATATTGAAGTAATTATACAGAGTTTGTCGCAGTCATGCAATGACTACGATATAGAAATAAACTGATGCCAAACATGTTTCAGTCCAGATCAGTCCAACTACAGAGAATACACACTTCGTAGGGAGACTCGAACTTGAAGAGATAGATACAAGTTTAATATGAAATGACATAAACTTGCTCCCAATGAGGTTGAATTTAAAACCTTTTATTTCTACACATTGGAGAATACATTTTGCAACTTAATGATAGTGGTCACCAGAAATGCCTTTTTATATTCCTCATGGCCCTTCAAGTTTGCTTTGAAGACTTCATAGGTGTACTTCACAATAAAGATCTTGTATGGTGACCACATTCAGGGAATTGGAAATACAGAGTTGAAAGATAGGACAAGTTCAAGTGTTAAAAATCATTTTACTTTTCTCATCCTTGTATAGGATTTATTCAAATCAACAATGTCACCAGTCAAAAAAGTTGTAGATGATGCTGGCATGAAGAAAAATGAAATTCATGAGATTGTACTTGTTGGTGGATCAACTCGTATCCCCAAAGTTCAACAGTTGGTGAAGGAATTCTTCAATGGCAAAGAACCATCTAGAGGTATCAACCCAGACGAAGCTGTAGCATATGGTGCTGCTGTACAGGCCGGTGTACTTAGTGGAGAGGAAGAAACAGGTAGGCAACAATTCCCAACCACTTTGTGAGATGCAACATTACAGGCTACTGATAGAGAAATGGATGTTTACATAGCTTCCAAAGATGTAACTATTGTTGTCATCAAAAAAATTAGTGATGTTGTATTTCAGATTGGAATTTAGTACAAGGAAAATCAAGGTGCAAAATGTAGTTTTAAACTCAACTGATGTAAAAAGCTATTTGCAATTTGAATAGAATACATTTGTGAATGTATGAAAGTAGGGAAACTTGTATTGTCTGTGACTAATTTGTACCTTTTCTTTGTCAAACAGGTGACTTGGTATTGCTTGATGTCAACCCACTCACCATGGGCATTGAAACTGTTGGCGGTGTCATGACCAAGCTTATTTCCAGGAACACTGTCATTCCAACCAAAAAGGCACAAATTTTCTCAACAGCTGCCGACAACCAGCCAACTGTCACTATCCAAGTCTTTGAAGGAGAGCGTCCTATGACAAAAGACAACCACTTGCTCGGAAAATTTGACTTGAATGGCATCCCACCAGCTCCTCGTGGCGTCCCACAGATTGAAGTCACATTCGAAATTGACGTAAATGGTATCTTGCGAGTATCTGCCGAAGACAAGGGCACCGGTAACAAAGAAAAGATCACAATCACAAACGACCAAAATAGGCTAACACCGGAAGATATCGAAAGAATGATAAATGACGCTGAAAAATTCGCAGATGAGGACAAAAAAATTAAAGAAAGAGTAGAAGCCAAAAATGAACTTGAAGGCTATGCTTATTCAATTAAAAATCAAGTTGGTGATGAGGAAAAATTAGGAGGTAAACTCACAGAAGATCAAAAAGAAGAGATTACAAAAGCCTGCGATGAACAAATTGAATGGCTAGAAGAAAACCCAGAAGCAGATACAGAAGATTTAAAAGCACACAAAAAAGAATTAGAAGATGTTGTTCAGCCAATTGTTAGTAAATTGTATGAAGGAGCTGGTGGTCCACCACCTCCATCAGGGGAAGAAGGAGAGGATGAAGATGACTGGGACAGAGATGAGCTTTAGACCTTTCAAACAAAACATTTAAAAAAAACTTTTATGAAATTAAAAAAACTTTGAAGGACTGCTTATTTATGTTTAAACCCCAAAATTTGAAGAAAAAAAATGGTGTGAATGTAAATGAGTAAGCTTGTACCATCGTCAAAACCATAATCCTTTCCTGGCCGACATTTTGAATAAAACGCACACAAGTGCGATATTGTTAAAAATTGTACACAAGTGTGATTTTGTCAAAGAAAATGTTTGACTTAAATGTATGATTTTGTCAAAAATGTACATACATGCATGCAACATTGTTAAATGTACTACAGTAATGCAAAAGATAGGAAATGGGGCTGAGTGCATAAATTATCTTGTAACAGTTTTAAAAAAACTTCAACTGGTCTAATTTTGTCAGGTCATTGTAAATTTCTTTGATGGAAAATTTTTGTTGTGTTCAGTTGGCACAATCTGTTCATCATGTCATCATGTAGCCTTTGTTTTGTAGTCTGTATTTTACCTCTATTTCAATGTGATTTTCATGTTTATTTGTTGTCTGAATTTACTGCCTGAAATTCAGCATTTTGTTGTTTCTCTTCTGGACTTCCGAATACATAGAACTGTACATGTAAATTGGCTATTTATTCTATGATTCCAAAAAAAAAATACTGTAAATGTATAATTTGGAGAGAGTTGTAATCTACACTTTATGGAAATTAGGTAATGCTGGTTAGTTACATTTCATTCATTGTTCTCAAGGTACACTACAGAATTTGTTCCTTTATTTCTTTTTTTTTCCAAGAAAAGAAAAAAAACTATTTGTAATTAAAAAAAAACAAAAAAACTTGGAAATAAATTTTCCAAATATCCATAATTGTTGTGTTGATGTTTGTTTTATGGCTGCGTTAGTGATGTGTGATTGTTGAGAGTGTGACGCATTTTTGAATACATAGTTCACTAGTACTAACTGATGCCACTTTACTTTGAATTGATGTCCAATTCTGCATGTGTTTATCCCACAATTGGACCCGGTAAAACTACTACAACCATGTTGAAATACAGCGCATTGCAGATTACTGTTTACTTGGTTTGATACAGTTGTGTACAAACCAAAAGAGACCACTTTAAGATTGCAAGATCACAATTTCTTGCTAAATTTATTCTAAGTCTGTATGGTACGCTGTGATGGGCGCCCTCACACATCGGCCAACCCCTTCACAGGAGGCCGGTGAGGGCGGAACGTCATGACGTATCTACAGTCTACATTTAGTCTGAATCATGGAATTAAACCATTTAAAGGTACTGCAATTTAACTAGATGCTGACGTAAGGGTGACAGTGTTTTCATGTCTGCATGGTAGCACGTTAGTACATTTCAGTTTGATAAATTGTAGCAAGAAACTTCAATTCATTCAATCTCTCCATCTTGAAGTGCAGCACCCTGTGCAGCTTATGTAGTTTTTTACTGGTTTCTGTGTGGCTGTATCTAAGAGTGAAAAGTAATTTGTACCATGCTGTGACATTTCACCTTTTAAGATGAAGTATTTAATACGTAATATTTTCCCTGTCTGGAACTAGACTAGTTATAGCCCAATGTGAGACCTTTTTCACAAAGCCCACATGTATTTGTAAAAAAAAAAAACCTCTCATTGTTATGTATGGACGCTGAAGTTGATGTCACAGTTAGTTTAATGTAGTGTACCAGATATACTATACAACTCTGAAGTGGATGGGGACTTTATAGTTACACATTAAAATATGTGAAGCCGGGGAGGGGGAGAGGGGGCTACGATAATTCTTGGAGAGTAACATTTGATCATTTGTTTGATGATAACGTGAAATATACACAAACAAGTTGAAAAGTTAGCATTTCAGGGGGGGGGGGCATGAAATGTTTAGAGAGCGGGGGGGGGGGAATTGTTTTGACCAAAATAATTTCTCCCCAGCCCCCCCCCCCCCCGTCATAAGTTCTGACCCCAGTCTAACAACGATGGCAGTAAAACTGTTTTTGAAAATAAACCCACGTCAACTTGAAGCAGTGGCAACACTGCACTTTACCACGAGAGTCTCACTAAAATAATACACCCATGATTTTACTTCATACTTCATGCATAGATGTATCACTATTATAATCCATACTCCATAATTTTTCAACTCGATTCATAGCTGCCACAATTTATACTTGGGGTATCGTCCCGGGGGTATCGTTGGCGGTCCTGTATAAACTCGAGTTTAGTGAGTGGTTACAGGGACACAAACATCGACAAATCTCTTTCGGTAAATAGTGGCAGAGCAACTACAGACGTACGTACGTATATGTGCGAGTATGAATTTATTTATCACGACTGTTTTACTCATTACTTTTGCACTCCTAATAATGATATGTGTGAGCAAGCTGATTTTTCCAAAAACAAAAGATTGTTGATCAACAGGTTTGAGGGCGTTATACTCTTGCAACATACAAAATGGCTTCCGGATACATGTGTTGTAGTACACGTGTGTAAATATTGTTGCGAGCAAAAGCGATCTGAATTACACACTACGGACTGTTTAAATCAAACAGTGGAGATAGATAGGTGTCTGTGAAAAGAAGTGATCGTACATAGGACCATGGCACGCAAACGGAAGGGAAAGGTAAGTGAATTTTGACCGTAAACTTCAGTGCAGTGACTGTAACGTAACCGATTCCTTGCAACTTCGCAACCCGCATAGGCGGCATAACGAAGCTTATGTTACACTGAAGCTTCAGGATGTACTGGAACATCTTTTTGAAATAACTATATATTTTTTTATATATCCAGAGCAAAGAAACGCGAAAAATACGCGCAGCAACTAGTAGAGTATTACAGTTTAGTGACATCAACAAAGCACCTCATTCATTTGTATTTCACCGTGGTCTGGTTGGTAGAAACATCAGGCAACTCGTACTAGACACAAGGAGAATGATGGAACCATATACAGCATCGAATCTTAGGGTATGTATTTTTTGCTCTGTTCATTTCATATCAATTACAATTTCCAGACAGTTCGTCACATGTTAATTCACAATATTGATGGTGATGGTGGTACACAGTGGTGGTGGTGGTGGTGGTGGTGGTGATGATGACAACAACAGGGATAGTTGTGTGGTGTCAATGACGATAGATGATGATGATGGTGTTGTTGTTGGTGGTGGTGGTAGTGATGATATGGAAAGCCGGTTGGGACCATCGTCGTCAACGCTACATTGCATAGAAAAAGCCTATCAAAGTCGTCATCGTCATCGGCTGTTGTCGACGATAAAACTAGCTACACACGCCAATGTGGACCTTCATCGTCGTCGTCATCACCATCACCATGCATGCAAATTTGTCGTCATCGTTGGCCAAGTATGCGACATCATCGTTGATGCCTTTTAACAAGTCGTCATCGTCGATGGCCTAATATACTAAAAATAGCCTATATGCGACACCATCGATGTTGAAAAACGCACATGCGCAGAAGATGCCTTTTAACAAGTCGTCTTCGTCGACGGCCTAAATACTAAAAATAGCCTATATGCGACACCATCGATGTCGAAAAATGCACATGCGTAGAAGATGCCTTTTAAAAAAGTCGTTGGCCGAGGGCGACGATGACAACAAGAAGTGCATGCACCAATGGCACTCGGACAAAACAGCGTCAACAGCTAGCGTTGAGGACGTAAATGCAACACTTTTATCTTGTTTATTTCCGGCTGTTTATACTCATAGCTTGTATTTTCAAAGAATCTGGGTTGTATTAATGACTGACATTTCTAACCCCATGCCTGGAACTCGGCAGTGTTCAGTACTTATCATGTCAAGTTGTCATAGTGTGTAGGGAAATAAATTTAGCATGTCATTTTGAGCCGTAGTCATCATAATCATTATGATATTTTGATGATCCCTTGGGTGTAGATTTGGTTTTCCTACTTGTGTTTTTCTCAAACAGGGCTACAAATAAAACGTAATATCAGACACACATTAATTAGAGATCAAGAAAAAATCGTTTATTTACTACACGTTTATTTACACGTAAGGCGTTACGTTTTTTATGGGTTTGTTTTTCATGGTAAGTATCACCGAGTACCGGTGTTGGATACCGGTGTTGCATTTACGTCCTCAGCGCTAGCTGTTGACGCTGTTTTGTCCGAGTGCCATTGGTGCATGCACTTCTTGTTGTCATCGTCGCCCTCGGCCAACGACGATGCATGTTGCAAAGTTGCCAACGACAACAACTTTTTTAAAAGGCATCTTCTACACATGTGCGTTTTTCGACATCGATGGTGTCGCATATAGGCTATTTTTAGTATTTAGGCCGTCGACGAAGACGACTTGTTAAAAGACATCTTCTGCGCATGTGCATTTTTCAACATCGATGGTGTCGCATATAGGCTATTTTTAGTATATTAGGCCATCGACGATGACGACTTGTTAAAAGGCATCAACGATGATGTCACATACTTGGCCAACGATGACGACAAATTTGCATGCATGGTGATGGTGATGACGACGACGATGAAGGTCCACATTGGCGTGTGTAGCTAGTTTTATCGTCGACAACAGCCGATGACGGCGACGACTTTGATAGGCTTTTTCTATGCAATGTAGTGTTGACGACGATGGTCCCAACCGGCTTTCCATATGATGATGATGACAACGACGACAATGATGGTGGTGGTGGTGGTGGCAGTAATGATGATGACTAGTGGTGGTGGTGGTGGTGGTGGTGGTGACAACTATAGTGATGTGGTAGTAATGCTAATAGCTGATCCACTCAATGTTGTTGTTTGGTGGTGGTGGTGGTGGTGGTGGTGGTGGTGGTGGTGGTGGTGGCGGCAGGGGAATGTGCATAATTTTAAACTGGAGATATAGCTAGCTGTGAGCATACATGTATGTGTATGTCATCTGTAGAGTTGTGCTGTTATTATTAAGAATGTGTTACCATGACAACTGCAGTGACAAATACTTAACCATAGGTACATGTAATTTTGTTTCTTTCAGGTACACAGGAAGAATGTATTGAAGGACTTTGTAAGTGTAGCTGGACCTTTAGGAGTTAGTCATATTATAGCATTCACAAGAACAGAAGTAGGAATTAATTTGGTGAGTTCAAAAGTTACAGTAAATAAGGACTTCAAAACATTAATTTACAAAGAGATTGACAGAAAATATCTTTCAGGATAAGTTTATCATCTCATTATAGTGTTACCAGGACACATGTACAACAGTGTCTCATTCATTTGAGTCGGTACAAATCAGGTTTAGGCTAGGGAGTCTAATCCTGTTCCTATCCCTCATCTAAATCTAAGCTGAACTCCCTAACTTGAATACAAATATGTATTCTATTGTAAAGTCAGTCCACTGTTCTACATTCTTGCCCTCTTACCTTCATAAATTAATTCCACATATATTGCAGCCGTCATATCATTATTTTTTTGCACTGTAATCTAAGCGTCTTCAATGAACAATACTTAATTAACTTTCATCTATTTTGTTGTTCCAAAACAAAGACACTGACGTGAACACCAAGGTTGATGAGCAAAATTACCAATTTCATTTTCTTGTTCTCTGGACATGTGTGATAGAAATGATACAGGTATACATATATTTGGCAATATTTGGTTTGTTGAAGCATTCCATTGTGACACAGTCTAACTTAATCCCTATAAAAATGTATCATATCATACCAAAAATGTTGGTAGTTTTGGACATTTTAATTTGAGAGTTATAAAAATACTTCAAAATAAATCCCAAATTTTCAACAAAATTTCTTTTTAATTTTCATTTGATACTATGAACCCAGAGTCCAAGAATATTTGTTCTCGTTGATATTTAGGACCTAAAAATCATAAAAAGACTGAATTCACACTCTATGAAAATCATAGAACATGATGGTGCAAGTAAATATCTTTATTTTTTTGGCCTGTCAGAACTGAATTGTAAAAATGACAGGAAGTGTATCAAGAATCAATCTTTTGAAAAAAAAAGAGGACTGTGATACACATAACCAGTCACCTACTGAAATATTACATTATGAATATCTCAAAATGAATTTAAATAAGAAATTGTCTCATATACTTTCAAATTTTTCATTTTTAGAAAATTAGCAGATTGCCAAGAGGACCAACATTGACATTTAGAGTAAATTCAGTAAGTATATTTGTGTTTTTCTGTCTTGCATAATGATCGGGATTCTTTTAGTAATAAACAACAATTGTAGTTGTTACCTTATACTGTAGTAGTCAGTTTGCCCTCTAAGTCAATTTGATGTGCCACTGATGCACACAATTTCTAGTGACACACCAAAATTTGATGTTCCCCTATCTCTTTCTACATGGAGACTAACAAGAAATGACAGTTATCATTTTGACCCACAACAACAAAATTGGCTATCAAAGAATGTTTGTGCCTGGAGTGATGGCTAGGTTGTAACCCTGGAATGATGGCTTTCACTAGTGTCTAGTCATCACAGGTACAAGCATCCTTTCATTGCTCCAGTTCTGTTCCTTGAAGAAGGCCATCTGTGTACATGTGTAGCCGAAATGTTAAAAATAAAGTAATTTTAAAGGGAGGTAGTTGACTAGCAACTCACTGAGTCCAACCCCTGTAAACACATCAAATGTAGACAACATACAAAATCTGGGCATTTCAAAGTGTTTCAAAACATGTAGTTACAAGTTACAATACACAGATACAATCATTAACACATGAATTTTTGCACATGAATGTAAATAGACAGTGAAATGTTACCGTAGAAACAAAACATCTACATTGTACATCAAAATATATGTGTTAAAAAACAAAGAGTAAATTACTTTCTCATATTGTTGTTTTCCAGTACTGTTTGAGTAAAGACATAATATCATCATTGAAGAGACATAGTATGTATGCAGAACAGTTTCAACATCATCCATTGTTAGTTCTCAACAACTTTGCACGGGAAGGTCTTCATTTTAAACTAATGTCTACAATGTTGCAGAATATGTTTCCATCTATTAATGTTAATAAGGTGAGAATTGATACAATGTTTTTATCTAAAACTAAGATAAGTCTGTGATTATGTGAATGAGGGATTTATTCCCTATGTGCTTATACAGATAGCAAGGATCTTTATTTCTTAGGCAGCCAAGGAAGAAAAATTTTAGATCCGTTGTCAATTACAGCAAAACATAAGAGATTTTGCAACGTCATCCTTTTATCAATATTGTCTATTTGCATATTCTTTGAAACCCGTCACCAGTATGCTTTGATGTTTGACATATGTATATATCTAGGGTTGAATCTAGTCAGGTTTGTTCATGCCCGGTTTGATCTGTCATTTTCTATCTTTTATGAATTCTTGCGTGTTAGTTAAGATCTGGGTACCACGGTAACAGAGAGGGGGAAAATCTGGTATAATTTGCAAAGCTTTCCATACCATGTATCATAACTTTGGTGGTGATTCCCAGCATATGGAACTCGGGTAGATTTTACCTGCTTACTGCCCTTAACAAAACCATTGCTTGTAACAATAAACTAACAGTTCTTGTATATTGTATTCTTCATAGGTTCATCTAAATGATATCAGAAGATGTGTTCTTTTCAACTACGATCCAGAAACAAAACTGGTAGAATTGAGGCATTAGTAAGTACCGTCAACCCCATTGTTGTGCTATAATAGAATATTCCAATTGGTTTCTGGGATAAGACTACTCCACTTATCAAAGGAAAGGGGTGTAAAGTTCCTTTCATTGTAAAGTGTGTGAAGATTTATTTCTTAGTCAAAGAAAGTTAGTGTTAAACTGAATCCTAATAACATACACTACAGAATTTATCCTTCATGATATATGCCAACAAGGTTTAACACTCTCCATTCGTCCGTCTGTCTGTCCATCTGTCCATCTGTCTGTCTGTCTGGCTGTCTGTCTGTCCATCCATCCATCTGTCTGTCTGTCTGGCTGTCTGTCTGTCCATCTGTTAGCTGGATATCTGAAAAACAGTATTGATGAATTTAGACAAACCTTTGTTTAAAGATCATCACTGAGAGACAAGGCCCATTTTAATTTGGTTAGAGATCTGATTTCAGATCTGTATTTTAGTGGAAATTTAAGTTAAATATTGCATGACATTACTACTGGTAGCATCAGCCATTGAGCTCCAACTTTTGATGGCATCCTATGATGAATGGATAGCAGGCTTTTATATATGGAGAACTGCACAGGATTGGCAGAGGTATTCATTCCATGGAGTGTCCGTCCTCGAATTTGAAATGTAACATTAGAATTCAAATTCTACATTTGTTTGGAAATTCCTTAAATGTTTCAAGCCACCAGCAGCACAAAATTATGACATTCAGTGTATTTTCTAAGCTCAACAGTGTATCCTATTACATGTCTGTTTTGTGACTCTCCATTGCAGTTCAATCAAAGTTGTACCTGTTGGCATGAGTCGGGGAGTCAAGAAACTGATCCAAGCCAAGATTCCAAATATGGCAAGGTACCATGATGTCAGTGAATTTTTAATGAAGTAAGTATATCATGGGATGGATGATTTATTCAAATTAATCATATAAATATGATTCATATTTATGAAAATACTGAACAAAAAATATTGTTTTGATATGCATGTTATATAATGCAGCTGACCAATCAGAAGAATCCATTCCCATTTGGATTTGCATGCACATTTAAATATTTATACGAACAGGAACAGCAAAGATGATTTGTTGAATATATAGCCATGTTTCAAATGTTTGAATGTTGTCCAATTGGAAGAGATTTTACGTCAGCATGTTGATTGCTTTGTTTCAGTCCGGGTTATTTATCAGAAAGTGAAGCAGAGCAAGATGGGCCACATAACGAAGTGACATTACCACAGACAGTCACCAGCAGAGGAAATATAGCATCACAACAAAGTGCTGTCAGATTGGTTGAGGTAAGAAACAAACAGGGAAACACACGTACAGTCAAAGACAGACGGACGAGTGTTGACACTGAGATACATGCAGACAGAGACGTACAGGGAGACACACTTGTAGACAGAAGCAGACTGACAAGGGTTGACACTGGGATAAATGCAGACAGACGTACAGGGAGACACACTTGTAGACAGAAAGAGACTGACAAGGGTTGACACTGAGATACATGCAGACAGACGTACAGGGAGACACACTTGTAGAGAGAAAGAGACTGACAAGGGTTGACACTGAGATAGATACAGACAGAGACTTACAGGGAGACACACTTGTAGACAAGTAGACTGACAAGGGTTGACACTGAGATAGATGCAGACAGACGTACAAGGAGGCACACTTGTAAGTTGTAGAGAGAAAGAGACTGACAAGGGTAGACACTGAGATAGATGCAGACAGACGTACAGGGAGACACACTTGTAGAGAGAAGGAGACTGACAATGGTAGACACTGAGATAGATGCAGACACAGACTATTTAATCAGTACCTCAGCTGGAAGCTTTAGGCTTATGTTTTAAAGCATTTGAAATAGCATACTTTTGTGACTGATATGAACACCATGACTATAAATAAGTTTGGCACAAAGTAGAGTTTCTTTACTTGAATGTTACAGTTTTATAAAACTTCAGATTGTGTAGATTACAAGTGTACATTCTCTTAACACTACCTGCATGTTTTCTGCACACCTGGTAGGAGTTGACATATTGATATAAAAGCTCACCAGAGAGGTTGAATATTTTTACCCTTTTCCTCACACATTGCTTAATATGTTGTGGAGGTTGAATGTCTTGATCCTATCCTGTCGTACAGTCAGCTTATTGTAAAATCATTGTAAATTCTTTTAGATTGGACCCAGAATGAAACTACAGTTACTCAAGATAGAGGAGGGTCTTTGGGATGGAGAAGTTATCTTCCATGAATTCAGTAAGTGTGTATGCTGTACATTTGAACACAAATTCAAAGTCAAAATGAAACCATATGAACATACAATTTTGATGCACGATCCCTAATTTGTGTTTCTATGACAACCGTAGACACAACTATGTCCTACACTTGAGAAATAATGAACACGAAAAGACAGAGGAATAGTTTGTTGTGACTTCCAGAAGAAATGGTTAAAGATAATGAGGACAGTTTCATTCATGGTTAAAGCATTTGACGACACTTTCTTTGTGTAAAAATTGTCCCGTTTACTGAAAAATGTCCATTAAATGAAATTGAGAACACGATTGAAACAATGGGGACAAGTTGGGGAGTAGTATAATGTGTTAGCTGGGTATCTTAAACGTGCATTAACTGTAAAGGGGGTATTTGCCAGATTTTCCAAGTGTGTGTGTATTACTTTCTGTTTTTCTTCTTCTGTTCTTAGTCCAGAAAAGTGACCAAGAACTAGCAGAAATAAAGAAAAGAAAAGAATCAAAGAGGTAAGAAATGAGCTTTAATACCAGGTATACAAAATAAAATGGTTAGAAGTGATTGGTTAAGAGCTTTAATACCAGGTGTACAAAATAAAATGATTGGTTAAGAGCTTTAATACCAGGTGTATGATATATAAAAAGAGAGTCACAACTTCATATGAATAAATGGTGCTATTTGAGTTTACTTTGACCTTTAAAATCAGATGTCAAACTATACAGGATAAGGAAACACTAAATTTGTGTGTGTTTGTAAGAAATGCCTGTACATCAGTGACACTTCAAATCCATGCAAGAGGATACAGTTTGCATTTTTGCTAGATTGTCCATTGGAATTATAACATTGTGATTGTTTTTTTTATGTATTTCATTAATTCTTTTTCCTTTTATTAATTATTTCAAAACAGGAAGATTAAAGATAAAAGGAGGAAAGACCAAGAAAGTAATGTTCAAAAGAAAATAGCTGCAAAAGAAAAAAATAAGTAAGTGAAGACTCACAATTAATGGTGTGATTTTCACTTTTCATATAATTATGTAATCCACCTATCCCACATAACATGGACAACTGTTCCAGCGTGCCTACACAAAGAGTATGTTTGGCTTCTTTTTGATAATTTAGTTGGATGAAAGTATGTTATAGATTTTGGCCATTAAATTCATATTTTCATTTCAGGGAAAAATCGTTAGCTGGTATGAAAAGGAAAAGCAAAGAAGAAGGACAAGATGATGAAACAGAGGAGCCTGCACAAGGTATGAATTGTACTGTAAAAGAATACATGTTGGTTATAATGTTGGTTTATATGTAATGCTTTTCTACTCTGTGCTTAAAGCGCTTTACAATTATTATCCCTGGCATGGATCTATGGCGACACAACTGCCCTTTTATACTTCCTCAACTCCCTGGGGAGCATACAATCCATTGCAGCCTTTATAAGCACATAGGATTAAAGCCTTCACATTGCAATCTCTGTCCAAACAGGTCCCCAAATATACAGCTGGGTTGACTGAGGCACAGTCATGGTTCAAATCTTGCCTAAGGACTTGAGACAAATGTCTGCAGCTAGGTTTGAATCTGCAACTAGCACATTCAAAGCCAACCATGAAGGTTGGATGAATGTCAATGTGCCTTACCCAGGGTACCTGCATATGAATGTACTATATTCTGCATACATGTGTGTCATATTGACATACCCAGGGTACCTGCATATGTTAATGTACCTTACTTTGTATACATCTGTGCCAAATTGCCATACTCTGGATACATAATTTATAATGTATTGTGGTCTGGATACATGCATGATGGCAAGGGCAGTGATATAGACTCTTTTTCTCATGTCAACTTTATTGTTCCTCTGTTTGCACTGTTTATAATTCATAGTTTTCAATCTGAGTCCTCATGTTTTGTTCAGGGATATGAAGTTATGTGTTGTTTGGGCGTACATGACTTCAAAATACTTTCCCAGACAAGTACAACCATCGCAACAAAGATGTTGGCTGATGCATTTGACCACCTGTCGGGGACAGTATGTTGAAGTCACACATGACTAAACAACACCTGACTTAATAACCCTGAAGAAGCTTTGAGGATTCAGGTTGAAATCTAGGATTTTGTGCAGTACAAAGTTTAAATTTAGGTGAAATTCTTTCAGGATAGTAAGTTCAGCTTCATCATTTGATGTAGTTTTATTTTCTGTTTTAGACACGAAGTATAATGATGGTAGTGATGATGACATGGAGGATGATGTTGATTGGTATCGCAAAGAAGTAGGAGTTGAGCCCGATCCAGGTCAGAATTTTTTTTTTTTTTTTTTTGGGGGGGGGGGGGGGAAGTCATATTGAACAAAAAGGATAATGTTGCAGAGCCAACAAATGTCTATCAGGGGTGAAATTATTGCTGTAATTTGTTAATTTTAAGAAACAAATTATTCATAGCTTACTTCTGACTTTAATTGGCATTTCTAAGTCATTCAGACGTTATCAGTTGAAAGTATCACCAACATATACATTTTTTTATTTTTAACCGACTGACCGACCGACCGACCGACTGACAGACCCAACATCTTAAAGGTGTTACAGTGAAGAACATAGATATAAATGGAGCTGCCCAGATATGTCAGTATTCTTAAATGTATTTTATGTTCTCCTTTTTGATTTCAGAATTTTTTCCTGCAAAGACAGGCAAGCCTTCAATGAAGAGAAAAGTACGATTTGATAAAAGTACTGTACCCAAGAAGAAGATGAAAGTAAAACAAGAAAAAGCTGCAAAAGTGGAGAAGAGAAAAATGAAAACCACCCAAGATAAGAAAAAGTCGGGAAAATTCCAAGGAAAACCCAAAGTTCAATCCAAAAAGAAAAAGAACTTTAAAAAGCGATAAATGATCCAGAAATTTGTCATGTCTGTGTCATTTGATGAACTTTTATTCCAATGGAACCAACATAAGTAACATTTAAGAATTGGCATATTAATTTTATCACATTCTGTGTAAAAGTTCAGAAATGTTATTTTTTGTACAGTTTTGAGAGTGATTTCACTAGATATGTTCACCAAACAGTTTGAAGACAACTAAAACTCTACTTCAATCGCTTGTCATCAGCAAAGAAGGCTGTGTTCACACTCTGAAGTTTGTTGTTTTTACAATCAGTGCATTTGCTAATGAAGGCAACAATGTCTACATAGAGATTTAATACAATCAGTTCAAGCTTGCAGATATTTCCATGGCTTGTACTGTATATTTGGTGGTAATGCTGTTGGAAGTCGAGTTAGATGTTATTCCCCAATATTTTTCTTCATTCAGCCAAAGAAAATATGAGTGACCTCAGGGGGCTTTGTCACTATGAGTCGCTAGATGAGGAATAATATAACTATTCCAGTGCCAGTAATATCAAAGAAAATCAGTGGAAATTAATGGCAATTTTGAACATTTTGACTCATATTTTCAACACAGAGCAGAACCAGTGATGTAGACACGCATTGCTGTGACATAGACATGCACGCTGTCATGATGTAGAATTACCAGGGTATAAATTCTGTATTTCTGTGTTCAGTTTGGCTTGTGCATGGTATAATAGATTTTTATTGAACTACAACCTAACAAAACAACTGACAGTGCTTGTTTTAGGACTCCTACTCACAATAGCTCTATATGAATAATTCTATATGAATAGTTACTTGTACATGGAGAATACTAGTGTATGGAAACTAATGCCAAGCCCATTCTAGCATTGGAAGGAAAAATAAAGAATTTAGTATTTTATCCTCAGAAATATGTTGCTGTCATTTTTATCATCACAACTAAACTAGTATAAGGTTCAGTAGTGCTATAGGAATTGTAAAGCACATGTGTGTGTGTGTGTGTGTGTGTGTGTGTGTATGTACATACGTTTTCTTGTGAGATCAGAGGTAAGGTGCATTATGTACTGTGAAAGTGTTCTCATGGTGTGATATCAAATTTGTTCACAGTATGTTATGTAGCTGTACACACAGACTCTAGCTGTAACTTATAATTCTTTGAAGTGGCTGTACAGATGAGGATTGGGGTATTTATTTTGAATTTTAAATTTATAAAACAATTTTATCATCAGAAAGAGTATTATGTCACTGATGATATGATGGAGAAACCACAAGTTGAAAGTTGGACAAAAATTATCATTAATCATTGAAATCCGTTAATAAAATAATAGTTTACATTTTCTTTGTGACCTTAAACTACGCCCTCTACGTTAAAATCAGAAAAAGCATCATGTCACTGATGATATGATGTAGAAACCACAAGTTGAAAGTTGGACAAAAATTATCATTAATCGTTGAAATCCGTTAATACAATAATACTTTACAGTTTCCTTGTGACTTTGTTATTTGTAAGACATCAAGACTGTCAAAATCATGATTATGAATTGAAAGCCTCATGAACAATATAAACACAAACATGCACTTTTCATTGTTTTTTTTAACCTAGCGACTTATGACCCACATTACGATCAGAAACATAAAAATACGGAAAGGTCACTGTGTGTTTCTTCTCGATTAACATGTTGTAGACAATTTGATGATGGGAGGCTAAAAATATCCAGGTAATTTTTAAATTCTGTATAAATCTAAAAAAAATTAATCAAAAAATTAATTACCTCCTTGAGTAATTTTATTGAAAATTGCCAAGTTTTTGTGTTGACACTTGACAGTTCTATTTGTATATAATTCAACGATTAGGTATAAATCTTATCATGAATCATTGACTATTAATTAGAAATAGGCATATAGTAATGTGACTACTAGACTAAATATAAATGTATATATTATGCCACTAGTTAACAGAATGCTGGATTCTTTAGTGCACAATTTTAAAACCCATGAACGTACAATAAAGAGTTCGAGCTCAAAAACAAAACCCAGTGCAACAGTTATTGTAACCTGTCTCACACTGTACAACTGTCACCTCAAAAATATATTCCAATACCCACGCCTTGTTTACATCAGAGCCACAAAGAATTTATGCTGATCAAATTCTAGGTCTTTCTACAGGTCGAAAATAGAACTATAACACCACAGTTAGGTTAAAATGTCTAATTAGTAAAGACTGTAGCTAACAGTCAGACTCACAGAGGGGCGATAATGATAACCCAGTGGTCAGTGAAATCACGTAAGATTTTGAGACACGCATAGCCGGTTTCAAGTCTTGTGAACGACAAAAACAAAATGTTAAGAAGGTGACGTAAACACTTAGAGAACGCGAAGATTATATTTTACTCACCAGTCTGTTCCCGAAATCATGGAGAAGCCAAACTTTACCAATAACAGTCAACTCTAGGAGTATTTTCTTTGACAATAAAAAGTATGATTTATTGTTAAATAAACCCATTTTATTAGTGTTATAAAACATGTTGTAGCATCATAATAAAAGAATACAACTTGAATATATATATATATATATATATATATATATATATATATATATATACATATATATATATATATATATATATATATATATATATATATATATATATATATATATATAAGATGAATGTACAGCTCGTTGCAAGTTACCGTTCAGCAGAAACCAATAAATAACAAACTACATGATTATTCTAAACAAGAGCGCTACTTCTTGATACACTGAAAATAAACCATTTACACGCACTGAAACTGGAAGCAGACACGCGGGCGCCAATGTTTTGACGCCTGCATTTGATGTCTGCTTGATGGCACTTAATTCATTACACAAAATGTCGCAAGACAATGTATTCAGTCAATTTTGCTGTCTTAAAGTGTAGTGGCATGTGCAGTTTCTTAATGTATATGGTCTCTGCGTATAGTTGTATCAAACAGAGCCACCGAACTGTAACTTGATGTTTGTGTATTGTGTAAATCGTTCCATATCTCTATCATACAAGTACAGTTCAAATCTGACATTTTACCATAGAATAGAAGTAAATATAAGGTAAAGTTAAAGACACAATTCTTTATGATTAGAAAGTGTTTCAAGTTGTTTGGTATAGAATTATGACAACATGCTGAAATAGAGGACGTCAGAAAATAATTGTTCCAGCCATTATCAACTATTGTGATGTGAAGGTGGAAATTCAACTGACATCTCAGTTAGATAAAGTTAGGAGCCGCTTCTGTATAGTTCTAAGGGGACGATACAAAGATAACAGTTAACGTTTTCTTAATAGTGGCGGATGAAATCTCTCTCTCTCTCTCTCTCTCTCTCTCTCTCTCTCTCTCTCTCTCTCTCTCTCTCTCTCTCTCTCTCTCTCTCTCTCTCTCTCTCTCTCTCTCTCTCTCTCTCTCTCTCTATTAAGAACGGAATGCTGTTCTCGAGACATCCATGGACTATACAGTGGAAATGATCGTAGCGCGTATAGGACTAAACAAGGTCCAATCTGACGAAATTATCATTTCAGCCTTAGTTATATAATATGTTACATTAAAATTACCTATTTCGCAATCCTGTCCATAATAGCCGAATTTACAGACACAGTCGTAACTATGGAAACCAGGAATACATGTACCATGATTCTGGCAAGGCTTGGTGTCACATATGTTTGCATCGTAAGCTGCGAAGACAATATTTAATTTAATACATGTACTTTAGTTTCAGCGGTTTTCCTTGAAATTTGGCCACCCGCTATGGCCGATCCGTGTAGGCACACAGCAGGCTAAATGATTACCGTGTTACCATGGTTACAAGACATAAATTCTGCATATCTTATGACAGAGTAAAATCTAACAGATGACGTGAGACCTACGTTTTAACATCAATAATTTTTAGGACGAAAATGTTGTTGTTTAAAAGGTGGTTTTACAATCCAAATTACTCAGGAAATCCATTTGACTGTAGAGTTTCACAGTCTGGATATAGGTGGTTTTTTTTTTCAATTTAAAATATTGTTCAGTGGGTAATTTTTGTTGTTATCAGATTGAATATTTGGAATTATATTGGAATACGTGCCATCACCTGGTGTACGTGCTAGATTATCGATGGAGACTTATATGTATGAATATCTGTCTACACATAGTTGCCGACTATATTATATATGTACTCTCAGTACGTACGTACACACACACACGCACACACACACACACACACACACACACACACACACACACACACACACACACACACATTGCCTCTGTTTTTACGATAGCCATGGTTTTCATTACGTGATACACATACGTACACTACTATACGGCATAGAAAATACAAACAGGACAGCATAACACAACAAAATTACACAGAACAATACAGCACAACATAGGACAGCACAGCACAGCACAACACAACACACCACAACACAGCACAGCACAGCACAGCACAACACAACACAACACAACACAACACAACACAACACAACACAGCACAACACAGCACAGCACAGCACAACACAACACAACACAACACAAGACAACACAACACAACACAACACAACACAGCACAGCACAATACAGCACAACACAGCACAGCACAGCACAACACAGCACAACACAACACAACACAACACAACACAACACAGCACAACACAACACAACACAACACAACACAACACAACACAACACAGTACAGCACAATACAGCACAACACAGCACAGCACAGCACAGCACAACACAACACAACACAACACAACACAACACAACACAACACAACACAACACAACACAACACAACACAACATAACACAACACAACACAACACAACACAACACAACACAACACAACACAACACAACACAACACAACACAACACAACACAAGCACACGACAAGACAAGACGACACGACACGACAGAAGACAAGACAAGACTACAAATCATATCGTATCAAAAAATATATTGTAACCAAACAAATTGTATGGCATAAAATCACATTGATCATATCATATAAACATAACCAAACAAAGTTAGATGACATGGGTGCAATATTTGACTAAGAAAAATCCAAAAATGTGGAAGTTTATGGACACGTACTCATAAACTGGCAACGGTCTCCATAAAATTGCGTTGGACAACGACATAATCTACGGGAACTTCTAGAAATACACGTTCCGCCATTTGAACAATAATTGTCCCTGCATTCGTTATTCCCATGACCTATTTTAAGGAGATAATTTGGAAATAAAATGGAAATAGATTTACAGTGAAATTACACATAGCCTGGTGGCTGTTCACACATAGAATCGACTTCAACATCTATGGAGTAGTAATTCTCTGGGCTATGTAACCTAGCAGACTAGGAAAGGCATAATACACATGTAACATTTTAAAGTGTTGGGGTATTTAAATTATGGAAAGATGTTTACTGTTTTGTTACTGTGGTTTTCAAATTAAAACTTTTGAAAAACCAAGAGATAGACTCAAGTTTAAATAAATCGAAGGTTATTAATCTACAAAGTAGTATGAACTCAAATATGACCAGTTTACACGGAAATCCATATGGCCATATACATATCATTCTCCGTGATATTACTATGAGGTATACATATCTAAAGGCTATTTACCATAAGCTTCCGAGATGAAGATAGCTGTAACATACAAGACAAGAATAAGCGCCATTCTGAGCAGTCTTCCGAATCTGGCTATGGAGAGAGAGTATGTGTGCACAGACATGTAACTAGTCGGCTAGCGTTTGTCAAATCAGTTTGTTTACTGCTAACTATGTACGGAAGCCGTACGTTTCCTTCGTGTCATATTATCGGCTGTGCTGAAAATTGCCTCGGGCTGATTTATCAAATTTCATCATTTAGGATACGTGTTGACATGTTTTATTTCATTACATGTTTTACAACCTCTAATATGATTATACAGTGTTGCATTACTACCGTTGTAACAGTAGGACACCACTCGTGTGACTAGTAACCGTGGCTACACGCATCGTATCATACGAGTCAAGGATATATCTTAGTTTCGGTCACGTGTAACATTTCTCGATTTCCGTTAGATTATTAGAACGAATTTGATCGAATTTCTTGGTTTGATTTTCGCTGATAGGATATATAACCCCCACTTTCTCTTTCTTTTTCATTGTTTCTCGATCTTTCTGTCCTTATCTGCCTGTTTGTATAATATATCTGTCCCTATTCTCTGCGCATGTGTGTGTGTGTGCGTATGTGTGTGTGTGTGTGTGTGCGTGTGTGCGTGTGTGTGTGTGTGTGTGTGTGTGTGTGTGTGTGTGTGTGTGTGTGTGTGTGTGTGTGTGTGTGTGTGTGTGTGTGTGTAAAATAAACTTTCACCGAAGTTCGTCTACCCTTTGACTAGACACTCTCCTGACCAAAGGCCTCTGCACTTTACAACTGTTCTAAACACAACCATACCCTGGACTATTGGACATATCCTGAAGTACAATTAGCTTCCATCATCCGATCGAGTTCATCATTTTTACAATATTTGCTCTGTGCAAACATCTTTTCTTTACAATGGCACGTAGTGGACGGTACATAAGGCCCCCCCCCCCCCCAAACAAAATATCTGGTTCTGGTCAGGGTAAACTTTCTAAAGTGGTGCGACGACGCTAATTTTTTTTTCCTAATTTTTTTTTTTTTTTTTTTTTTTTTTTTGCAAATTAGTAAATACACATTTTTTTGACACTTTACATACTCTGTTCTATCATATTTATCTCTTGAAAAACTTCCTTTTTCTTCAAAGCAGTTTAGGTTTTGTATTTAAGCAGTCTTTGGCATGTAGGGTAGATTTCAGCAGCTTGTTCTCCTGATATCAGGAATAAATAAGGAACGGGAAAGCAAATATTATCGGAAAAAAAAGGATCGACGCGAGGGTATAGGGCACGCGCGCGCTGACCAGAACCAGATATATATATATTGTTTGGCCTAACTTTAACAATTTTAGATTTTTTTTGCCATACATACGTTGCTTCTGTATATGAATTAAATGATATCTTAGGAGGTAAAGACAAACTCTAACTTAGGAATGATACGAACTGATCGACAACATGACCTACATTTATTCAGTGCCTGACAAAAATCCTTAATGTTGTGCAGAGACAGAGACAATGAACATGTTTATATATTTCATTGTGTTGGGGGCGTCAATAAATAGACCTTGAAGTCATGATACAAATCTGAAAACTGACTACTAATTTCCCATGGTTTTGGTTTGTATATAACGACCAATTCCTCCATATAATTGTTACATGTAATACATGCTGTATTGTTCGATTACAGATGAGTTACTGGGGTGTACTTGAATCTCATCGTTGCTTTATATTATGATGTTTCAGGTTCTACATTATGGACTTTAGCATCATTGAAGAGACAAACTGCATTTAATTTACACTATGAAGTAACACAGTATGTGATTTATTTCAAAGGTTTTATATACAATTTGAATCATGGTACAAGATTTTTCCGCGAAACATTTTTTAACACGATTTTAATTACAATTATTTTTATTCTTGTAATTGTGTGTTGCCTACACAGTAGACACATCGAATTGTACTTTCATATTGATATCGTGGACCGATGAAATCACTTTTACACATAGTAGTTAAATTGAGAATCTATTTTTAGAAAAGACTATCAATGTTGTCAATATCTAAACCAATTTTACGTCCACAATTTAATCAAAACTGCATTGAACATTCAGAAATGAACATTGACTGTCACTTTATCAATTTATACAGTTCAACCGAAAGGTTACCGTAGTGCAAATAAGTCGATGTCTCGATCGAGACATATCTCCAGTGCATTTCCGTTCCAATTTTCTGGGTGGCGGGGGGGGGGGGGATTTAGATGTGGTATAGTAATACTACCCTTGGCTTTAATTTCTTGAAATGATGTTTCGTTCCAATTTTCATGGGGAGGGTCATATTTTAGAGAAAGGAAATTGAGTGATGGTCATTTTTTTTAACACAACGGACTGGGGTGGGTCACATTTTATGCCACAGACCGGGCTTGATTTCCCCCGCTCCTCCCCTTGTAATTATTGAAGGCTCGGATCCCTAATGGGAACTCGGTATAAGTTTAGGTCAGAGTCAGCCTAGGGGTAATAATAATAACTTGGTCCTTAGTACGAAACGAGGCAAACATGTCTATGCTGTTACTGAGTCTGAGTAAAGTTCATAATTGTATATGCTCATTGGTTAGAGTAAGATCAATGGTTTGTCATCGTCGTGGTATTTCCATACGTCGTATCGTGTGTACGTGAGAAACAAAACCGAAAATATAAAACCAATTTTTACGAAAATATACGTAAACACTGCTAGGACCAGAATGAGATAAAACACTTGTTGAGCTAAATTGTACACAGTACAATAAAGTTATAAATAACTGACGTTTCCGGAGTACCCCTTCTAAGAGCTATATCCGTAGATTTCCTAGCAGATGCTTTAGCTCATAGAAACTCGAGGTATTTATAACTATTAGTATGTCTACATTTTATATCTACAAACAAACTGTTATCAATGTTTACTACCATCCATTTGATAACAAGCATACAATCTCACACAGTCACCCCCTCACACAATAAAAGATGATTTCAGTTCTAAAAATACACCGTTTTGCATTTTAATGAAATTTCAAAGTCACACACAGTCTTTACACTACAGTTGAAAGTATGCACAGTTACATCTATTACTAAATAGATAAACGTTAATGAAGTTTGGCGAAGGCGTGAAGGTCTTACTCTGGTCCGTAAGCTTGAAAATTACTATTGGTTATAATTTGATGTACCAAATGCCAAGTCTAGATATGGGTGATTTGTAAAATATTGAATAATTCAAGTCAACGTTTCCCTACACGTAAACAATGTGCTATTAGAGGAGGTAAAGTCTGGATCCAGCGTTAATGAACCAAGAGACGTCAAATATATACTCGTATATAACCATTTTGAAAATACAACCCAGATTCTTTTGAGATTGATTCTGATAAATGTTCTAATCCATTTATTTTACGTGAAAATTAGGAAATTCGTACCATGGTCTCTTCAATTTCACAAACAGAATATTCAAACGTTGCTTTATTCACCCCTTACTTAATCCGTGCAATGGGTAATTTTGAAACTCCTAATTTCTCGAAATGGTTACACATAAGGTCATTTGTAGAATCTTTTCTATTTGGTGCCATCTGATTTGTTTTGTTCTCTAAGACAGAAGTGACGGGATACGGAGTCTTGTCATTCACATGGAGATCAGTTCGATTTATTGGTCATCTTGAATGAAGTTCGTTGATGGTAAACGTCAACATTTTGGTGTTATTTCCTCAATTGCAGAAAGAAAAATAAACTGTACATACAACACAAGGCAAGTGTACTAAGATTAAAATAATTATCATGATATTACTATCTAATATTTCTATGAAATTACACTCGATATGTAAATCACGTCATTTTATTTCAAATTGTTAGCTTGAAGTCCAAATCAGGCATACACTATGATTAAACATCACCCTCTCGTTGCTGAAGAAACACAGTTGGCATTTTTAGTATATAGTTTACTCAGAATATAATGATACATGCGTTGTGATACATGCGTTGTCCAGAGTAATGCCAGACAATTTCATCATTTGGAACACTGCAGAATGCACTACAGAATGTCCTATAAATAATTTGAATGAAAGATTACACCGAGTTGGTATTGATATAATTTATGTACAAATAACCTATATTGAACATTTCTTAGATAAAAGTAGGCACGGCATTATTAGCTGACTGTTGTATAGTGAAACATTTTACTTGGAAAAGTTAAAGAAGAAAGAATTCGCCTAGCTATGTTGAGGGCGCGATTCCTAACACTACTGAAAGACAGAGGGCAGTCGTATAGACACGGTTGTCTTCAAAATGTTATCATGTTGTACTCGAAAGGTTTACTTGTTACTCCTTACATGTCACAAATAGCTACAAACTAAAAGTCAAGCTTCTATTAAGCAAAAAAGGTGGGATGCGTAAGTTGTAACAGGTAGCGATTATCCGAGGCTATATTCACAGCGGATACCAATGAAATATCACTTCTCAATGTCTATAATGGATTGTCGTGTCTGCAAGTATAGAAAAAAAGAAGAATAGGGAGTCAGTAATAACCTTTGTTGTGAAAATACCACACCTGTGACCCCATGTTTCGATTTTGCTGCATGTTTTTTCTCTTCATGCTTTCAATTTGCTATTTTTCTCAGTCGTTCAATATCATATGCTTTAAAAGCAATTACTATTTTAGCAATTACTATTTTAAGAAGTAAATATCTCGAACTGTCTATGCGGCCCCATTTGTTGACGTGCCCCTTGCTCCGTCTATCAATATTAATAGAGTGCTGCTAACACAAAAATCAGATATTGCGATGACACACTGTACATAAGTGTGCGGCATTTACATATACATATATTGTACAGTGCATGTTTGGTAGTTATCGAACTATTTTGTGTATCGAACAAGTGTAAAAATTACCCAAAACATGCTAAACAGATACAGTTCATGAATATATGGTATATTTTTTAAATAACCCAGGCCCCTTACTTATTGTAAGTCTACGGTTCCAGCAGGTTCGTATTCCCTGGAATCCCTCATTCGTTTATATCCTTTTAAGTTTGACAATAGGCGTTGAGTAAAAAGTGCAGCGTTCCTCCTGTCACGACGTCCCAGTTCGTGTCTGATACTGCTCAACAACCGTTGTGTGAATAAGTTGGCATTTCGTCTCTCCTTAAATCCAGCATTTTGAAAATGCGAAAGAAGTCGGTTGGTAAATAAATGAGCATTCTTCTTATCAATGGTGTCATCATTTTCATCCTCTGTCCAATCTTCATCAGCTGCTGATACTAGTTGTACAGTGCATGCTAATAAATATAGACTTATCGACAACACCAAAAGCACTCTTATTTCTAGGCCGGCCATAGAGAAAACTGGAATAAAAAGAGAAACAGTTTTCAGTTATTCAAGATTGATTTAGCGGGTGTATACGTATATACTCAGAACACTATTTTCTACTATGGTGTGACGTATGTATAGCTGCGGGGGGGGGGGGATTTGACTTTCATTACCGTACGTTCAAGTTGAATCTTAAAATGGTTCAGAAATGACACTATAAAGCAACTAGATAGCTGTACAAGTGAGTGGTATATCTACGTTCAAGTCTTTGAACATTTCTCAAATTCGTTATTTGAAATGATATATACATTTCTATCTAAAGAAAGATACACATTTGTGTGATGACAATTACGAAACACAAGATAAGGACGAGATTATAAGTTATGCCGTCTTGTTCAGCATCAGGTTTCTCCAAATGGTCGCGATATTGAGATATATGTTGTTGTCACCCAAGTTTATCACTTTCATGTCGATGTAAAAACTAGACAGTCTGAGAACTATTCTTTTGAAATTCTAGTCTGATATAATCATACAATTTGACAAAGTGTCATTTGTTAGCATGAGTAATACTAGCAATTACCAACACAAGATTACATATACTTTGAATTCGTGGTATCCACTTCTTTAAGTACCATCTTTATGGCGTACTGTAAAGTGTCACATATGAATTGCTATCGCCAATAGTATTGGAAGTAATATACACCCGATAAGGTAACACAATTCACTGTCGACGAAAACCTTGAAAATAGTTTACTCTGTTAAACTGACATCGGAAACGATTGTTAGGCCAGTCAACGAGAGAAAGATGGAGGTTTATACTTTTCATCCCCGTCTGTCTGTCTGGCTCTCCGTCCGCCCGCCCGTCCACCCTGTCTGTTTGTTTTAATTGTTGGTTGGTTGACTATAAAAAGAATGTGGATGCATTTAGATGAAACTTTTATCGAACAGTTGTCGATAACACAAGGAGCAACTGATACGATTTTTGTGAAGATCCTGAATAGTGAAGACATTGCATTGGTAGAAACATCTATCTAGTTTAATCCTTGATAGCACCCTCAGCTTTGGATGAGCTATGTACTCTACCACGTACCCTTTTACGGTACCAGGTGTCCTTTTGATGTATCATGAAAATAGTCCTTTTACTGTACCGAGTGCTGCATGCTGTTTAGTCGTTCCGTATTCTGCGCCAATATTGTCAGGAACGATAAAATATAAGGTAGCACTACTATGTGATTGGAAAGTCATCGTCGATTTACGATTCAACTCACATCGCCATTTGTCGAATCATTTGCTCGAAGTGACTGGAAGTGAATACCCTTAAACGAAAGTGGAAATTGCCGAGGACGTTCCTATAAATTCCGATTACTCGCGTACAAACGTGTGATTTAATAACATCCGCTTTCCGGGTGTTAAGGATCCGTACATATTATAAGTAAAGGTCGTAAATATAGAAAGCAGATGTCGTCTCTGGTTGTCATTTATGGCTATTTCTATCACTGCAATCTTACATGCACTTTAATGAGTGACGTTTTTCAATTTGAATAAAAAGTATAGAAAAAATAGATTTTGAAATAACACATGTACTTTAGTTATAAGCTCTTAATTGGAAATTTGCCAATGCATATTGAAATACAATTTTGGTCTGTAATAAAAAAAATGGTAACAAAAGAGGTAAATATAATGAAAATTAGGTTCATTTTTCCATTAATTACTTAGGCTTGAAGTCACACTGGAGTTTCTATTCGAGCTGCAAAACGGAAATGTACATACAGGGCAATTTAAGGAAAAAAATACACCCAAATGCACAAACCCAAATGTATACTGTATATGTAATGAGCGAGTTGGTTCACTTTTTTGAATGATTCCTTGTCGCCTTTTCTGTATCATTCTCGCCTGTCCCGCCTACAACTTTAATCTCTCCCCAAGGCATGCGTAAGCATTTTCGGATACTATCGCTGCGATAAAGTTTCTAGCAATAAAGCATTTTATTGTACTAAATGGATATCATGAGGTGAACATATGTAAGTAGTAGCATACGTGATAATATGCACTTAGCGTACAGGTAGATTCATGCCCAGATACATAACATTATGGACAGAACTACATGCTATAAAAAAAACAGACAGTGTAGAGAAGACAATTTAGGTATGCAAGAGGGGAATTCACTCTAATATAAACCTCTATTGGGCAACATACTATTCAATTTCTATACCTTCACCTGTTCAATCTTGATCACTGAAACGAATCTCCTAGAGAGCTTAAGATAGCTATTATATGCTAGGAGAGTGTTAAATGGATCTGTCTGGACTAATCATGAAGTAGATAAACTTCATTTGATACTAAGATACACCCCGTAATTTCATGTGCAATTTTAGTTGTTCCCCATTTGGTGATCTTTGATGTGGGCCACATTGCCGCATGCATGAGTGTCAGCAGAAATGTTTATGCAATGGTTGAACAATGGATATTCATGACCCCCTAAGAGACTATTACCTGCAGTAAAAAAAGTCACAATAAGCCAATCTCCTAATTTGTAAAATACTAAATAAGAACTTAATGGACTGATTTGTACCGAACACACGTGTGTGAGTGAATATATCAGAGGAAAAGTCTAACCAAGCATAACTGGTGCACAACTCATATCATTAAGTTGACAATGAATAGTGTACTTGATATTGGACTAGGAAGTGTTACTTGAAATATACAACTGTAAAAGAATCAGTCTGACATTCACTCTTTTAGCTAATTAGATATACACCCAATTACAATATATACTAATAAACTATAGAATCTGTTTTAATATCTGCAGCCTTATTTGTTGACAGCCCAATTTGTCTGTAGCACCTGGAAAAATGTTGCACGTCTTTAACGGATGTTATGACAGTTTGGACGAATATATACTCTTTAAATTTTAAGTGCAGAGTGTGAAAAAGTGAACAAAGAAATGTAGCGCAATAAAAGTAAATTGAAAGATATTCACGTTGTCACACTTGACAATGTGCGATGAAATGTAATGCACTACACTGCAAAGTTGTCCATTTCTGCAAACTCCAATCTTAAATACCCAGAGAAACTGGAAAGTTTTTCGATATATTAACAGGAGAGTAAATAGGTTGAAATGAACACCTGCCGCTAAAGTTAGCAATAATCGATATTTCGAAACATATTACTTGATTTTTCCAGTTCACAAGAAAACATCTCCTATTGACTTTTTGACTAACACCATTCATTATTCCCATGTCTGTCATTTTTGATATGATTGAAATTCGAATTATGGTTACACATTCCATGTGGTGGGTTGGTAGACCGATTAGCAAGTCACGCAAGGTTGAATCTTTTGTTTCGCTAATGTACCTTTCGTCAATTGCCCTGAATACATTTAGTCATTTTTATGGTGCTAACAATCTCTTCGTTTTTCCTTTTGACGCGAAGAAAAAAAATAGTTTTAAGAAATAGACGTCCGTTGATGTATACGATCCAATGGAAGTACAGAACAGTATAAATGTTACGAGTTCGAACACGTCGACATTTATAGATGAAATCATTGTCTGCAGTAGCCGACAAAGTGCCGAGAAGTTTAGGCGGGGTTCCAGCGCTATCAATCCATATAATATTACGTTGTCCATGTCATATAATCTTTTTTATATAGATCTATGTGGTTGCTATGGTTACAACTCTTAATATGACCCATTAAATACTTAATTTATGACAGTTGGTACGTAATCCGATGGATCAGATATGTGATATATTTTGTATATATTTTTGATTATCCTATTCAAACAATTCTATCAGTAAGATGTACTAAGATGTACTATTAAAGACACCTTCGATATAATCAACTTGTTTTAATGTCTTTCCCTTCCCATCCTGCTTTTCCCGAATACTACTAAACGTTTCAGTTTTCCCTCTCAAATCAATTGGTTCCACTCATTCACAGTGTCCCTGCCTAAGGGTTGCCAACCTAGGAATTGTTTATACAGCAAATAGGATCACGATTGCATGATGCAAAGGATTAACTTACAAATCACTTTTGTGGTAAGACGCAAGAGAAGAAACATACCTACCTACCTACATACATACATACATACATACATACATACATACATACATACATACATACATACATACATACATACATACATACATACATATTTAAAACATAGGCCAAAGATAACTAAAATATATACTGAAATGATGTGAATATTGTATAAACGTCTATTGTATGAGGGTGATCGATGGAAGCAAAATGAATGCTTTGGCAGAGTATTCAACAGGAATAAATATATTTCTATATATGTATCCTGTTACCAAGGTATGAACTATTGTCATATAAGGCTGGTTGTGTGTCTTCCTTCTCACTTCCTTCCGTGAAAGCCTAACGTTATCGATTGAACACAATATAACCTTGCCTCTAGCTCTGATTCTGACGTAATTCCATCATTGTCAATCCTTCCAATTTTATGAAAACAGGACGAAATCATATTGATAGTGTTTTAAATTTATTTGAATGAAAACTTGTCATATACATAAAGGACTTACACAAGTGAAAGCCCGGAAGTTTTCCAACCGTGAAAAGGATGTAGTCTTATTTTTTATACCCCTTCGAAAGAACGTTTTTCATGTTTATGTAATGTTCATTTATTTTGAACGCTAACATACAATCTCTACCATTTACCCGTAGTGTATTATATTAACACCGCTGAATTTCTTTTCGGAAGTACTTTTACAGTAGTTTGAATTGATCATCGATGTGATTTCAATATTTGGAAACGCAACACAGGGTATACATACACTTTGTAAAGCATTATCGGATGCATTGAGAACATATACATAGATAATCAACATATGTAAGCTTAGTGTTAGACACGAACTTATAAAACGACGGGATATGAACATTATGCCGATCTCCGTTTTTGAACAATTGATATAATGTTATAACAAAATCATTGCTACAGAACTCGTGTTTCTACGTATGTCTCCGTTTCCAGTCTTCGAGGGGGAGGATAACATTGTGATTGGATTCTGATTAAACTTTCATGGCAACTGAGAAAGCTTTCAAACGTGAATTGAGATCACACCTAGGTGATACATTGTTAAGTAATTGAAAAACACTTACTGCATGCCAAATTACACGGGACACACATCTAAACGACACGTGTCTTTGTATTTTTATATCCTTACCCTTTCCACATCATTGGAGACTAAAAATCAATTTGGCTAGATTTTAGTGACAGGCAGTTTAAATCATTATGTAGCGTTTGCAGGGGTCACATGTTCTTTTCAAAGTGATTTTCATTATTACACTCTTCCATTATTACACTTCTTTGACTATATACACTTTGAGTTGTGAGATTGACAGATTGCGAACGATAATGTCTATTGCTGTATATATTTATTTAGCGAGTTTTACATAATTTGGTCTCCTGTGAACTTCAATGAAGTGCATTAAAAAAATATTCAATTTCGGGATTTGTGATTACTCAGACCAATAACAAAAATGTTTGCTTCCGATAACATGACTTCAAAAAACAGGGTAGATAGGTCGGAATTTTATTTTATTTTATTTTACTTTAAATTTTGAAACATTCCTTCGACCCCAAGAAAAGATACTCATCGGTCTCAATACTTCCGTGAGACCTTGATGAGGGGAAAGAAGTAAATGAATCGAAGACAACTTTAAGTTAATAGTAGACGAACACGTTATGCAGACTGTACTCTTATAGTCTAAAACGACCTGGTTTCTCTCTGGAATACAATTTCTAAAAAAGTGACACAGATGAGGCAAAGGCATGGAGGTTTGCACGGAAATAGAAGTAAATTGTTACCATTTTACCTTCAAAAAATGTTCAGGGCCGGGGGCTTACTCTAGGGTTAGTCGGGTTATCGGAAATACTATTCTTTCTTGTTTGGCCTCATTCAAGGTCCAATGTTTGATTTTTTCTGAAGTCTGAGCAAATAAGAATGTTTTATAGAATTGTGAATATTGTGATAAAGCAATCGAGATGTTATAATAGTATTTTGTAACTCCGCTTAGACATAATATAATCTATGATCTGTATTTCCCAGCCGAACTTCATTTTAACCTAGAGTTTAAATCCTAAGTCATGTACAATATTCTTTGCATACCAGAATCTACATTATTCTCTGTTAGTATCTGCACTAAGTTCTTTTCGAATCTTTTAAAAGTTTTTTTTTTAGATTGAAAAGTCGATAGGCTTATTCAGGAAACTTTTGACAATGCTAGATTTGCAGAAAGTACAAAGTACAGCGCTTGTAGATTTATATAAAGTCAATGATCGGATCACTATGAGTCAATGGAATCACGCACCACTTGTCATTTGATGTAATCGTGATATATTAAACAGTACAGAGGACACGATCTTATGATTAGTTTGTGATTTTTCAAATAAATCCAGGCATACAATTCAACGACTAGTAAATTAATTTTCCAAGAGCTATTTTCGTGGCAATGTATACTATCGACAAGATAAATACGATCTCAAAGGGTTACTCTTCAATTTCTTTGATTCGTCAACCAACAAGTGGCTAAACCATTTAGGAAACTGATTGAATATAAAGTCAAAAAAATTCCTACTTTAACACTTTCAATCAAAAAAAGGTAGAAAAAAGCAACACGATGAATTGATTCGACAATGAAATGCAAATGAGACTCGGAGGAATGAGCGAACATGTTTCGTAGAAAACACACGGAAACTACAAACATTTAGGTATCGAGAAGTCATTGATAACGTCTAAACAGCAACAACATAGTGTCTGTACAGATAGGGTTTCAACCAGACAAGATATAGGAAAGCATCTTCATTTCGTAATGTTTCTCCTTGAGGCATCGTAGCAAACCACGGCCTGTTTTACGGCAACGTTCTTAGCGAGCCTCCCACTGGGAAATGTTTCGAAATGTAGTGGTAGAAATAATAACTCTGGTTTGCGAGAATGCCTTGAGGTAGCTAAGTGCTTCCACATATGTTTGCTTATTTACGCTTTTTAATGCTTCTAAATTCATGCAGCTACTTTTAACATGACGAAATATACATAGTATGATGAAAGAAATGTTTCGTTTTTAACATTAACAACTGATATGTATGGATAACCATGGTAACGATGGTTAAAGGTCATTTCTCTGTCTTTATCTGGGG
The DNA here is from genome assembly GCF_964340395.1 of Glandiceps talaboti. Taxonomy (NCBI): domain Eukaryota; kingdom Metazoa; phylum Hemichordata; class Enteropneusta; family Spengelidae; genus Glandiceps; species Glandiceps talaboti. The sequence goes on along the minus strand of NC_135558.1, from coordinate 4,449,834 downwards.
ATTAAATTACAGCTATGGATCTAAGGAAACTTAGTTTCGGTATATATTTGATGAAGCTACTCAAGAAGTGAAAGTAGTTGTAGGGGTAAAATACATGATACCATGCCAGATAGGTGAAACTTAAGTGACAAACAGAATTTTCACTGGGGGGGGGGGGAGCGAGGAGAAAATATTTTGGTCAAACATTGTCCAGCTCCCTTCGCACCCTCACAAACTTTCTTGGTCCAACCCTAAATGAACATCACAATTTTCGTAGCCCCTCCCCCAAGGCTACACAGATTTTTATATGAGCAATTATACGATATCCCCCCCTCTTTCACCCCACCCCACCACATTCTGGTGATGTACAATTTTATGGTACACGACATGAAAATAACGGGGAGGGGGACAGCATCATCGTGATCACTGGTGGGGAGGGTGTGGGAGTTGGTGTTCTCCTCCCACGATGAACGCATTTTTGAAAATAATAACATGTAGGCCATTTAGAGGCGTTCGAGTGAGAGCGTTAAATTTCAAACCACACACATTATAAAAACCATAGAAAACTTGACTATGATATGGCTATATTGTCTACATTTTAACCTACATAGAGATATTTTGGTAGACACACACTTCACGCTTGGCTATTGGCTAACCCCCCCCCCCCCCCCATTCCCTCATGTGATATTTAATTATCATGTGATATATATATATATATATATATATATATATATATATATATATATATATATATATATATATATATATTAACATATTCGATATTGAAATTAGGCAAGATATGTACAAATACTCGTTAAGTACGCATGCTAAATAGTGGTACCGGTACTATGCCATCGGCCGTGTTAACAACGCCAAAAAGGAGGATTTCTAATGCCTTTGAAGGACTGTTTCGATATTGTAAATTTGACACATTCTGACCTACATTTTCTTACTTTTATTTTATATTTTGCTGATAAAAATGCAACATTTGCTGATAAAAATGCAACAGTTTTGAAGATTATGATGTAAACGTTATCACATCGACAGGAAAATAAAACCCCAGTGTTAGTTAGTTAATCCATGGTTAATCAAAGTATGTGTTAGTATTTTCACCCAAGTAAAAAAAGCAGCTTATAAACACAAATTAAGTAATATTAACAATGGCTACATGTGAAATGAGTATTAAGAAAGGTGTTATACAGATAATCACGGTATGTTGACGTTCATAAATATCCTAGTGAATTATTCAGAGAGGAATTAGTCCATAATATCTAGCTTCATCACAGTGACATTAGCCGTACTGAAAATGCTGGGTCACAAAGGAGACATATCCCACAATTAAAGCATACCCTTGTGTTGATAAGGCTTATAGAGATACTTTACTCTAATCTCGAGTGCATAAACCTTCTCAGAAAATACATTTAAAAAATTTGGCTTAATTGAGACCTGTCATATTTTAATATAAGCTTATAAATAAATTTATTTATTTATTTATAAACGGCATTGCATCCATTGTATGGGTTTTCATGCAATTGCAAAATATAAGAAATTAATAAAGTGGCGTAAAAAGCACACCATTGTACAGAGGGATAGGCCCTTTAATTTTCAAATAGAATTCATGACATATTGTCGAAAAACCCTCGTTCGGAAGTAAAAGTGTGAGTTATTGTGCATGATTGTAAAGCAGTAAACACTTTCAAGTGAGGACGAAAAATCGCCTTTCTTGATTTCAAAACAAATGATAAACATATAAGCTTATGAAGAATTCTTGTAATACATAAAGGATGGAATAATCCAATCCACAGAGACCAATAAAACCAAGAATATGATTTTTACATTATGATGTTTTCAGGCATCCTGTTTTACATCAGGCGAATCATTAATTATTCAGAGAATGAATTTCGTAAGATTATGCTATTTTGCCAACATTATGTGTAACTCAGGAAAACATTTCAACTCGAGATTGTATATTGACAACGCAATTTTATACCAGATTTAAACTGATTGTTGGGCCAACACACTTTGCTGGAATGCAAAAGTCTAAACTACAGCTATTATACATGATGTTAATTACCAAACTTTATAGGACATATGAGCCTTGTCATGGTTAACGTATATATCAAATTATATTGAATTTGAACTATACGTTCTAAAGATAAAGCATAATTACTAAAAAAACACATTTATTTTGCAAATGACTCATTACTGTTTGTTGGATGTCTAATCAGTTCGTGCCATCAGATGTGTAGCAAGTTTCATCACAATCGAAGTTTAGTTGTTGAGATATGTCCACAGACAGACAAAAAGACATACATACATACATACATACATACATACATACATACATACATACATACATACATACATACACACACACACACACACACACACACACACACACACACACACACACACATACACACGCGCGCGCGGACACACATGCGGACAAAAGCATAACATAACACTACCTTATGGGAGCTAAAAATATCATCTCCTTACTTTGGAGATCGACTACATATTTAGCAATAGAAAGTATAAATAAGATAAAAAAGTACATTTCCTGAACGATCAAAAGTGACTCTACTGACTGAGTATATCGAAACAAGGGACCAAAGGAAATGTAGTCTTATGTTCATTTATTGACCTATTTTATTATTTTTATAGTATCAGGGCCATAGACTAGATTAGTTCTGCTTGAACTATTTCTATGGCCCTCACCAGGTACAGTTTTTCTTTTTTTTCCTCCTCAGTTGTGTATCATTTTACCTTTGTGTCTGGTGAAAATAAATAATATGAATGAATGAATGAATGAATGAATGAATGAATGAATGAATATCAAATGTTACTGCCAAGCTGAATACATGAATATCAATTTTGCGAATCAGGAGTTTACTGTGGGATTTCCCACCTCAAGAAGAACTGTTGTCTGTACGACCGAGATCCACAAATGGTGTCAAACGTCACAAGTCAAATATGAAATTACGAACATGCACTACTTTAGTGATTAAACACTAGCAATATATTACAGACTGTATTCAAAATTCAAATATATGAACAATATGAAAAATTTCGTAAAGTTGAGTGACATTTAAGAAGTGTTACCTCATATTCCATACTTGTGATACAGAATGTTCTTTTAAACGGCGTTGCATGTGAACACGAATGCAGCATGATGAACACTTTAGCTTGTATAAACTGCCATAAAAGTCAAAAGAAAGTACTCAACGCTTCGATTTAAGCATATGCAATCTATAAAACCGACATTGAGCGCTGTCATTAAAGTTATTATGTCCTTAATAAACGAATGTTATTGAATACTTCCTACGCACCCATTCAATATACTCACATCGTGACGTCATGCAAGACGTTAAACTACCTTTATCTATAAGTGGGTCTTAATACCTTTACAGATCAATAAACGTACTTTCAAAATTCACTTCCTTAAATTATTGAAATTGAAATTACTACTTAATTCAAAACTAGCAATATCAAAGAGTGTAATCAAAATTGAAATTAACAGTCGATGACACATTAATGAAATGCAATGATCACACAAAACGTTTCATTTAATTTATCGATATCAAATATTAAAAACGTACGTTTCACAAAGACATACCTTCCCTGAAAGACTCGTCAATAACCCTTCTTCATATGCAGCATTTTGGCTGAAGAATTAAGGAGTTACGTTGTTCAAATAAAGCTTAATGATCAGAATAAATCTATTTATCGGGAAAGAATTTGAAGAGATGTACTTTAATGGGATCGAGGAAATCCGAACAATTTTTTTCAAGTTATGACTCATGATAGATGCAAAAATAATAACTTAGCAATTTGTCGATTTACTAGTACTTTCAATACTCTGGATTGAGTGCCAAATCTGTTGTTATGGCAACCTTTAACATAACGTATATTGGAAAGAAAAAAACAGACAAAGAAACAATTAAACAAGCTAAACCGAACCAAATGATAGGTCAAATGTGCAATGGCACTTCAATGAATCTTTCGCGGATTTACTTCTAGAGACTAACGGTTTGACACACTATTCTTTACAGTAATGCCTATCTATGAAATGGTTAAAAATTGCACACATCATTAAGTATGACATTAGAGCTAGTCTCTGAAACAGCAGTTCTATTTTCAAACCAAACAACATATTGGTCTTATTTGTTTCGCCATTCTTTTACTTTTGTTACATAAATGGTAAAGGGGTGGACAAAGTAAACATCAGATCTCCTCCCCCTCCTCTTAGGCCCATCCAAATATCAAAACAATCCGACCATCCATTTCGGAGAATAGGTATAAATATCATTCTGACCAAAATAATATCTCCAAAATCTGCAAACAATCTGTTAAAATATAGAAGTGACTCGTCTCGACTTGTCATTATCAAATCCGAATAACCTTTCCCTAAGGCACATCCACACCAAACATCAAAGCAATCCAACCACTGGCTTCGGAGAAGAAGTCAAAAATATATACCAACTTGGCATGAACAAATCAGAATAGACTGTCTCCGTGCACATGTACACCAAATAATCAAACCAATCCTATCATCTACAATGATATTTTTGACCAAAAGTACCCAGTTTCGGGAAGAAATAGAAAAAGTTGACTGAAAACAGAACACGGACGACGACGCACAATCCATCTAACTCTTAAGCTCCGCTCAGCTGTCCTTGAGCTATAAATAGTACAAGTGACAGTTGGCACATTTACTTGATATTAAAGTAATTTGCAAGGAACGTGACGCACCAATCGATCCACACTGATAGCAAATCACACGATATAAAATATGATGACGACATTATCTATAACAAATGATTATAGAAGTCAAATTGAAATGATTGATTGATTAGACAACAGTGATTGGAATTCGTAATAGTGTGCACGACAGCTCATACCTATTTTCGACTTCATTGCGCCAACAATTATCAAAGGCATGCAACCATAAAATCTGGATATGGTATATTCAAACTCATTTCATTTTGAAAAACTAAGTAGCATCGTTACAAGTACGGTGAGTTCATTTGGATCTTAACATTGTAAGAGATTTTGGAAGGGCCAACAACAGTCCCATACCCATGCAAAGACCTATGATAAAACGGCAGACGTGTCCTTTATAATGAAAAGTAACAACGTATTCTATGAGTGCTGTAAGCGTACGAACTTTCCTGTGTCATTTGGCGTCTTTATATTTAACATGTGTAAATGTTCACGATGTGAATATCATGTTATTAATAACGTATTTAAGCTGAATTCAATATATATCTGTATTTGTGTAATTATTATAAATGAAATATTCATTGTATTATTCCATTTGATTTCAAGGGGTTGTGATAAATCGTTATTTGTTAATTCGAAATATTTCCCAAATACACCTCGTCCAAACTTATTCCAATTCGCTAAAAGTTAATAAAAACTCAGTGAACATTTCGCAATGACGCGTTTGATAGATCACCATTACTTTCTGAACATTACAAATTACGTATGGAGTGATTTTAAAGTAGCCTGTGCCTCGGATACAAACTCTTTACACTTTTGCTGTTCCTTTAGTTCACGAAACCTCCAACCCATTCTCAGTTAAAATCAATCAAAAACATCTGGGGTCACCGTACAAAGTTTTCAGATAAAGTTCAAAATGATATCCAAATGTGGTCATTGTAGAAACCAATATGGCTGCTGAATCCAATATGGCCGCTGAATACCGTGTTCATTCTATGGGGGAAAATGGCGATTATCTAAGAAAACAAAACGACGAACCGCAAATTTCTTTATTACTTCAAAAAGGACCAGGCACAAGCTTTCATGTGGCAAAATTTGGATTTGGAGAGAATTGAATAACTTTAATTTTCAGGAAAATTTGTCCCCTTGGAGTATTTTACCTAAATGTGACATGGGAAAGGTTACTGATAAATTTATATAGCATAAGGTTCGAAACGACTTCATCAAATAGAAAATCGCTAAAGCCACATGGTTTAAGAATGGCGTCCAGGACTGTATTTTTTCTGTCTAATAAACCGAGCAACTCGACCGATGGCAAAGAAACGCAGAACGAGATTTGCAAATGTTTGGTTAGACCGATCATGAAATACGAAATCTGAGATATTCTAGGTCATGGCAGTAAAATTGAACCATCGTTCCAAATAATTGGCTCATATCTACTGAAGTGTTGATTCTATCCCAAAAGTATAGTTCCCCAACGGATATTTGTGTTTTGTGATCAAATTCCAGGTTATATTACCGATTATGCTCTTGATTGATGAAAATGTTATATTTGGGTACGACCATTTCACGATTTACTAATTCAGCTCAGAAGACTTTATCGTTTTATCACTGAGCGCAACTGATTTTCTTACTGACTTTTGCAAGCAGTATTTGAATTCCCTCTAGATTGAGGTTCTAAAATATTGTTCAATTGTGTTGCTTCTAATTCTACACTGGGCTCTAGCAAGACTTACTGGCCAATATTATATTGATGTTATTGCATAATTTAGTAAGCAATGTTTTCAATAAAATTAATTTTCAACATACGAAGTAAGGTATAAGGTTTCTTTTCGAGTCAATATTTAAAACCTCGGTTAAATTTATACAAACTTTCTTCAAGGTTGAAACGGACGTTAATCTCATGGTACTGATAAAGAATACAACTTGCTTTTTCGTGATTTGACTGGAAATACACAAAACTAACAAACCAAGCAAGCTTTGTTTAGGTCCATTAAAAAGCATAATATTTAACATGTCACATCATTTAAGACTCTGATTTGAAAGTTGGTTTATTCTTCACTAGTTCAAAACTGTGTCACGTAGTGACCATCCGTCCATTCGCAAGTACACCAAACGTAATGCACTAAATTTAACATACGAAGAAATAATGTATACAGTTTCTTTTCTCCCTAATCTGTTAAACTCCGGTTTATTGTACGAACGTTTGTCACGCTTCAAGCAGACAATAATCTTTTTCATATTATACAGAACTTTAAAGAATACAGCTTGACTTTTCGTGATTTGGGCTGTAAATACGCAAAACTATCACATAACGAAGTGTGCTTTGTTTAGGTCTATTAAAAAACATAGCAACTCAACATGTTCGCATCATTCAAGTTTCTGATTTGAAAGCTGGTTTAATCTTGACTTGTTCAAAAATTTCTCACGTCTGCGTACAAGCATCCTTCCATTTACAAGTACATAAAACATCACGAATTTGCTTCAAACAATTACTTAACATTGAACAGTAGAAGTGTTAACGGAATGAATTGTGGAGTTTATTGGCGAGAATAAAGACAACCAAGCCACTTAAATTGTTTAGAATGTCCTTATAAATATATTAGCTAATCAATATTAGAATGAACAGCTACCCATAAGTAGTTTTTGTAAGCATTTTTGTCCATTGCCCACTACAGAATACGTGTTGTAACAATATAATGTGACCCTACGGATGAAGACATTTTGAATATCTACAAAAGCAATATATCATGACGGTTGTAGTAGACTTATCAAAGTGGTAAAACGATTATTACTGATGGATTCATTTGTAAATTGCACCACTTGCCATAGAAATTATGACTTTGCATAATACTGATTAATAGCGTCCAAAAGAGAGTCGAGAAAATATCATCAATTTGTGCATTTGTGGTTAGGATGAAGGATTCGAGTTGCGTTCTATTGGAATTTGTGAATAATACACAGTAAAAATACAACTATTGAGCCAGTTCCTATTTTTATAGCTTTAATAAAGAAAACAGGCAAAATGACGATTTTAATATGAGGTTAGTCGCGCTTTCTTTACATTTCGTATGTGATATTAAAAGTCAGATTTCCAGCACAGGTTCCCTTTCCGTGTTTTTGCACTTCTTGTTACCTTGACTACAGTCTTTTCTTAAAAGTTGATCAAATGATGTTGTGTACTCCTATGCAGTCTAAGAGCGTTGAAATAAGCATTCGATAGATGGGTGGCGCTATCATGATTCAAGTCGGTTGAAGTTCTGTGTACGACTATGCACTGCGCAGAAAGGGCTCCACACGTTTCGATTTAGCGATTTTACATCGTATATCATTGAAGTAGTCAAGAATTCGTATGTGCAATGAGTATACAAAGAGTGTTTTTAGGTGGGTTTTTTTACACGATTTTAATTCCAAAGTAGTTCAACTGAATAATTTCCAAACCTTACATTAACTTACGATTCATGAACATATACTTGTATCTTTGAAAAACCGACAATGTAAAACTGAGAATCATGTCTGGAGGAAAAGCCAGTCATTTTCAGAGTTTACAAAGAGAAAACACAAACAATTGAAATCGCAAACATTTTATCTTACATTGGAGAGATATTTAACTGTAATGCTAGAAGTATTGATAAATTTTAAATGTAGAAAAAATCTACCGCAATATATATGGAAATTCCACGTAAAAATTCATTGAAATATTCGAAAATGTCATTTGGATAAGAAGACATAAGATCGGCTGGTAATAGAATAATACCCCATTTTACTTCCACATCACCGTTCTGGGTGGAAGGAAGAAAGGTAACATTCACAACGGTAATGTTTATATAATTATAAAATGAACTCAATTATTCAAATTAAACATTTGTACAGTATACAAGATCCACTTTATTCGTTATATATGTAATGTCTCTAAAAATTCATCGACCTTTTCTTTGTTTAAGCTATAGCCAAATCAGTTCAATTACTATTTCCAATTTTCTTTAGCTATCATGGAAATATCGTATTTCCTAATCCTATCATATCAAGACATAACTGCTATACTTTGTATGTAAATATCAACATCGCATTTCACTTCCATTTTATGGGCAATGACTTGCGAATGTTAAGAGGCGCTCTCCCGTATGAAGAAATTGTAATTGTTTTGTAAGAGTAGCTAGTTAGAAAATTTGATTTGTGGCTGTCCTTCACATCGAGACTAAAACCCTGATTAATTTTACTATATGAACAACTTTTACATTTTCCCGCAAACAAGTCTGGTAGAATTTCCAAGACCAGTGGGAAATGTACCTTATGATCTATTCAAATGTTTTCCAATGAAGCCGGAATCTCCTGTATGTTACAGCATATGTGAAGTTTTTCAATGCAAAATCAGGAAACACACTTTCTTTTTTTCATTTCCTTGGGATTTTCTTAGATGTTGATTTACTAACGATTACATCAAAATGTACACTCGCTTCAAATACATGGTACGCATTTCGTTGAGAGAATTCAGAAAGTCGACACATTTTCTGATCTCTGCAGTAAATCCAACTTTCACCGCAGCATGAGTAAACTTAATTTGACACTTACCTGTTTGAAATTGTGTTCACACGGCAATAAGATAGATTCCGTCACTGACTCGAAAAATCCTACGATGACGACGATTTCCAAAGTGAGACTGGTAGCGCGGTATCCGCTTATTAAGCTTTAGAGGAATGCTCTAACGGAAAGAGGGGGATGCGTAGGAGTAGTCGCTCGCGTAGACACGGTAAAACTATCAAATCAGTGATTTACGTATTTGCAGGAAAAGAAAGAAGCAGTCAATGTTGAACCAATTATAGATGTGATTTGGGATCAATCTCTGCCACTATATTTGTTCTGCTGTCAATCATAATCGAACCAGCAGTCCCATACCAATACGTACGGCGATGCCATTGGTTGATCCAGATAAGAATATGCTAATGCAAACACCCCCTCTTCTATATAATGTATTGGTGATGTTTAAAAAGTAAGCATGTGTTGCTATGGGAACAATGTGCAAACATTTAAGTGTATGTATACAGACAGTGAGTAAGTAACAATCTCCAAAATATCAAACCTTTATCAAGAATGGTTATACCCAGGGTACACATATATATAGTCTTGTAAATTGTCACTTTAAGAGTGATTGAAATACTAGTAGTTGGAAGGTGTGGAAGACTTGCGAAACATTAGTTAACCGAGTTTAATGTACAACTTACCAGTGCGATTGGGGTTCGAACCCATTCAGGGTTTGATTAAATTTACCATGCTGTAAGTAAGAAGAGTGTCGTTCAGTTTGACTCTACCGAACAACGCAGGTTTCCTCCTGCACTAACACTGAACCCTCCCCAATGATATTACTGAGCTCTAAAAACACAATTTCAACTTGATATTACCATTGACGTCGTGTGTCGGAAATACAGCAAGGATTACAACTTTGATCATAGATGAGGTTCGAATTATTTTGGTGATCAAGTAATACATGACGCACTTCGTGTTTTCCAAACTTACTTGGTCAAAACATTAAATAATCGCATTTTGTGTTTTTGAAATTTACGTGGCCAGCATGACATCAACTAATCACTTTTTATGAATAAGGTAAGTTTTAAGTCTAGTATATTGAAGTAGGAAGAGTGATCCGATTAGAGAGACACGTGGGCCTATATTCTGAATTCGGATCATTGTGGGAATTTTTTCCCCTATCAACCGGCTTTGATTTGACGCTTGGTAAAGAGCGTCGTCGAGAAATAATTGGGCAATCTGAACAAGTCAATGGTGTGTCTGTTGGGATTTGCGACTTGGACTTTCCACGTATTGCTCTTCAGAGATATTGTGGAATCGTTAACACAAGACAGTCTTTTGATATTTTCACCGTACATTTGGCTTTTTTTCTTCTAATGACAGGGTTCTTTATTATTCTAGTTCTGTGTTCACGTTTGAATATGATGTACTATTTGAAGAAATACGAAATATTATATGTCTTTTGATATTTTCACCGTGCACTTGGCTTTTTTTTCTTCTAATGACAGGGTTCTTTGTTATTCTAGTTCTGTGTTCACATTTGAATATGGTGTACTATTTGAAGAAATACGAAATATTATATGTAAAATTTGTACATGAAAACTAACATCCTAACAATGCCCATGACAATAAATATATCCTTTTCTTGAACTCATCCAGTATAGTCGGTAATCCACATATTATATACTGTAGTTGTGCATACTAATTTAGACAAAATTTGTTTTACCCGATTATTCATATAAGTTTTCCTTGTGTGGGAAATGACACACAATTGTTGAATATTTAATATTCCCCATTTGACGTGTAACTACGATTATGGCTGTAAATTCTATAAGCTTACATCTATCTAAATTATATACATTTGAAACAATTGTTAGACAAAAGAAATAAATACATAGTGAAGAAATAAGTAATACATTTTGTCGCCCAGCTGTGTTTGTCCCATGAGTATTTCGTATATGCAAATTACCAACGCTGTGTTAGGATTTACTAGGTTAATGTAACAGTAGGATTACATTTTTGTAAGTTACTGACTTTTATAGAATTCAACATGATAATGTAGTTTAAAGATTATTAAAATATGTTTCTACAGTTTCTACCATAGTTCATTTTGCCACATATATAGTTTAAGCCGAGTTAATTTCCTAAGTTCAACTCATAAAATGGATTAAGTATTCAGTAAAATGAACTCGTTATGGAAATTATGAAAGCTTGATATAAAATCTAACTGCAGAACTGCGAATAAGTATAATATGTACAATAAATAGGTTTCCAGCTTAGCATTTATAAATTTAATTAAGATAATTATTTTGTCCAAAAAGAAGTACATGTAGACAGACAGACAGACAGACAGACAGACAGACAGACAGACAGACAGACTCACATTCAGATAGGCGAACAACATACTCTGTGTGTATGTATGTGTGTGTGTTCTCAGTAAGGTGTTTGTCATTCAACCCATATTCCCGTACCCGCTCACAAAGCCCAAGTTTTGAAGGCAACTACTCACATACCCCAAGTTTTGAAGGCAACTGCTCACATACCCTAAGTTTTGAAGGCAACTCTTCACATACCCTAAGTTTTGAAGGCAACTGCTCACATACCCTAAGTTTTGAAGGCAACTGCTCACATACCCTAGGCTTTGAAGGCAACTGTTCACATACCCTAAGCTTTGAAGGCAACTGTTCACATGCCCTAAGTTTTGAAGGCAACTGCTCACATACCCTAGCTTTGAAGGCAACTGCTCAAACAGCCTAATTTCAGAAACGTTTGCATGGTCATCATTAAAAATAAATACAAATCTCAATCTACAAGATATTATCATGTAACCTTTTAAGGCCCGATAAATATGTATTACAGTCCATTTCACAAAGGTTATTGTCCTGTGTTACCGCTGCATGTCAGTGTGACATCGCTTGCCACGTGGGAAACGAGTAAGTCCATTAATTAGAAAGTCACTCAAAGCCAGTCTATCAGGCGGCACTAAGTAATTAAGTATGTAAATGAGATATTCATATATCTATATATTTGTAGGACTATACAAAGATGAAAAATCAGAACCCAGGGGACAAAGACAACATATGTACAGACACATTAAGTATTTATGTGGTAGAAAACGGCAGGTTGGATACCTGGAGAAATCTAATATTTTGTTCTCAGGATGTTCGATATCATTCTGATTAGTCATGGTAAATTAAATAAACGCAATCGTTCAGCATTCATTCGTTGCATATATGAACCAGAAATGCTATGGTTACGATAGCGGCTAAAGCTACTGTTAACCCTGGTGATTGGCAACTAGTAACACTGTGATAAGATCTAATTAGTGATGCAATGTAAGTGAGCATGAGAGTAAACAAATATTCATATTTTGATGTAAAATTGACTAATTGTTCCGATCGATTTTGACAATTTCACCACAGAGATGCTCGTTGTAATTCGAGACTGTTGTAAAAATGATAAAGGAATGCTGTCGTATAGCGTTTATAGATTCAACTTTGGTAATAAATGACATCATTATTAACCCGACCTTCATATATTTATTAACTTTGTTAGCACACTGAGACGGCAGAGTCTCAACTTACACGTGAATATAACTTAAGAGAGACAAACAAACAGACACACAGGCGGACGGACATGTAGACAGACAGATTAGCTGACAGACTAATATTTAGTTTCCTGTCTGTCGATGTATCATTTTCATGTAATTAAGTTGATTGTATTGGATTCACGTTTGATTGGCTTGAACCGTTAACGGAAATAACTTGATTATTCGGATCGCATATTGAATTCGTTGTTGTTTTGACAATCTAAGAAATTTTGCAATTGTAGCTTTTCGGCGACTTCAATCTGATTGTCGGCATTCATAGTCATATACAACGCCATTATTACAACAAAACTATAACTATTCATTCTAGCCCCTAACTTTCACATTTTGCCGAAGGTTGATACAATGAACATCTATTTTAATTTTATGTCAGCGTTTTTATAAGGTTTCTCCAATCCATTTAAATTTAGTTGGCTAAACACACTTCATATTATGAGATGCGACTGTTTTAAATTAAAGGTACATCAGAGGTCTGCAAGCCAGAGGGCATCGTTTCCAGGTAGCACGACGTAACCCTTTTGGGACAAATTGAAACACTCCTCATATCCGTTATAAAACTGACAAATCACTCATGCCAGTCAAAAAATCACTAATTTACCTTAAATGTACACTACCGTTTCACCCTCAACAAACATATTTCATATTCACATTTACTGAAAGTATATGCATGGAAGTACAATGTCAAGAACCAAACATGCTTTCATGAATTATTGTCTGTCCCATCAATCATCAACGATTAGAATGTGAACCGTTCATAACTCAGAGATTGAAACCGCTTCCAGCAATTTCAAATAGAGAGTTTCGACATCAGTGGACTGTATGTGCTCAACATTTGATTTGCGGTTATTTGTATGCTTATATGAATTTTCCACTACTCTCGAACTGACTCCCAGATTTAATGCACCGGTTTAAGTTTTATAAAAATATGTGTTTCGGCCTTAATTAAAGGAAGTACTTTACAATATTTGAATAAATGAATCAGAATCGCACAGGAATTCACTTCTGACATCAACACAAAGAATTTACGTTCAAATAATCTTTAATATTTGAACTGGTATTTGATTATATAAAAATAATAAGTTTCATGATTCATGTATGAACTGAATCAGGTAGACAATAAAAATGCACTATTATTATCATCAGGTACCAGGTATATGTATATATTGTAGAGGGGAACTTGTGAAAACTGACAACTGTAAACGGAAATGCACTGAGTACGGCCAAAAAATCAATCAACACGTGACCATGAACAAACCTGCCCAGGAGATCAGGAAATAGTACTTATTCGTCAATTACTGAATCCTTTACTATATGTCCACAATTTACGTGACAAGCTTCAAAGTATATTAGTAACAGGGGGAGACATTTCATTAGCGACCATGCATAAATTCCCTGAGAAATTAACGTTCATGTACTTATTCGCTATATATGCATTTCCTACATTGCTAACATGAAGAGAACCGACCTATAATACTTTACATATATAGTCAGGGTATCTGTCACTTGTTATCGGTTCACAGCTATTATTCTGACATCTCACAAGCGATTCCGTATTATTTCAGTTATTCACTCTTCAAATGTCACTGGCGTGTGTCGATAAAAAGCAGTATTAGACCGACCATAATATGCATTGATCGATGCCGGAAGGTATAGTAATAATATATATATTAACTATTACTGTTCGGAAGAACCACTTTGGACGTATGTTTCAATAAGGCAGGAGAATTGGTAGGTAATTGAAGGAGATCAAATATCCTAATATGAATAAGTTGATAATTAGAATCCATTTACCACTCTCCGCATATCTTTGGATATAAGCCTTACAGACAACCTGCCAAAGTTCACAGGATAGCATTATGTCTACGAATATGATCATGACAACCTATGCAGGAGTGCAATTTTCTGTAAATGCTAATTGATATAATGTTTAGTGACAGCTCTTCTCTGTTAGAAGTCTAAGAAGTCACTGAAAGAATCTCCAAAAACGTTAAAGCAGTCGGAGTCCATAATTTGATTAGCTGTATTTGACGGCACGTACCTTTTAAACCACATTACTTTTAAGACTGCAAGGATTTTAACGTTGTAGAAAACTAATTACCATGATATCATCTTTGTTCCCTTGTCGTATACAATTGATTATACGAGGCGAAAGCTAAGTTGTACGTGTTCGAACAAAACATACGATATTGATACACTGGCTGTACTATGTCACGACAATGTGTGTCTACGTCATTGCTTCGAAATATAAGTCATAACGTTTAGAATCGCCTTTCGTTTCCCTATTTCCCCGTAAAATTAAGCTTTTGCAGCTATGATTGTTTTATTCTGCAATATTTGTCTTCATTCAGCCGAAAATATTCGTGACGTGCCTTCAATTGGTTGTGACAAGACCCTTTTATTTCACCCGTATTTGCCTTGGCCGAACAAAGAAAAGTTTAGATAAACAAACAATATCTAATAATTATTTGTTCATCTAGTAAACGTTACATATCCCCAGAACAAATGTTGTCTGTAAACGCCGATATACACAACATCTAAGCTTATATTAATTCTACATCCTTTTTAGAGACACTCAAGTTATTATTTCATTGCGTCTATGTCTCATCTATATACATGTATGTTACCTCTTACAACCGTTAACCACTCGGGCAAGGGAAGATTATAACAAAGATAGTTCAAAAGAGGATCTTCTTGAGTTGATAATGTTACATCAAACAAGTCTCATTGTGTTTTTGAGTGATTGGTTCGTATGCCTGCAGCTGGGTCTTTTGTCATCAATAATAAATGTAACAGTTGAGACAAGACGTAATTCAAACTTACAAATCACCGTTGTGAGTTGCAGAAAACTTTTTACAACACATGTTACATACACCCATTTTTTTGTAGTAAACGTTTTCCTAATTGATAGTATCATCCGCAAACAAAATATCAGATCCTCAGTACAATCATCTTTGTTGCCGTAGTACTGTGGGTGGTTCCATTTTGTGTTGGGTACAAAGCTCGACTTCTGGGCAGCTTTAAGTCACAATATAGCAAAACAAAGTCGTTACATAAGGTGAAAATAATTCTCAATGTGTCGCAAGTTATCATGAAAAATGCTGCAAGGCGATTCATAATACAATTTATCCAATCTGCGCCTACTCAATATTTGATGATAATGCATTGATATCATGTATGGCAATCAGAGATATATCCGAGTTTTAATAAGATCATGGTAAAAGACGTAACGTAAGATTATGACCATACGTGTTATGGGCGTTGAATAAATTTTAATAATGCACAAGTTCATTCAGTGTACACGATATATATTGGTAATGCCCGTTCATCGTTCTTGCTAGTATCAAAGATGAACTCTTGAAAATTAAGTCAAAATATGACTAAAGGCATCGGCCTTTCATAAATTCTCGTATCACCTGTAAATGTTAGACAAATTGACTAAGTAATAACTATTTCCAGGAACTAACAGTAACATGCGTACCATATTAACACGTCATCAATAGAAGCATACAGTTTCATCTATGTACATGTACTAAATTAAAATTAACGATGCATTTCGCCTCAAGAAAGGCGAGTAGCTAAAGTCATAATATACAGTACGGACACGTGTAAGCGAAAAGGCAACGAAAATGAGTAATATTAATATCAAGTTATGTAAAAAAAAAAAAGTTGCAAAGAAAGAAGATCCTAAGAAATGAACTCAAAACCTTCAATAATATAGAGAAATGCTAAGCCCGAACACGATACGAATATTCCCAGAAGCGCAAATGAGTCGGTAAGTTAGTAAGTTCTTCGGTTTAGGAGAAAAGGGATATTACAATCTTAATTCGTCGTCCGATCTCACTACAACGTTTAAACAATGTTATCAAACACTCTTTAAATATTTTCACTCGGAGAAAATTGATCAAGAACTGTGGACTCTGGATATTATCAGATTTTATTCGGTGCAACCACCTGCGGGGAGTAATCACAGAAGTTATGTCCATCACTCCATTTAAGTTCTCAACATTTCCTCGTACAAATTACATTTGTAAATATATACCCTGTCGGTAAAGGTTAACAAAAGATTTGTCCAGACAATTTCGTTCTTATTTATTAGTACATGAATTGGTTTGAATAGAAAACATCAGGAGATGATGTTATATATAGTGAATCTTGATTACGTTCAATCACAGTCTAGTACGATGTTCTTCCGAGACGATACCTTTCGAGACTTGATACTCAATTCCATACACGTGTGAAATAATCAACTGTATTTGTAATCCTGAACTGGTTTATTGACATATATGAATGAAGTTGTTAAAGTCTCATTATCTCTACTTCTATCCTTCTCCTGTGTGTGTGTGTGTGTGTGTGTGTGTGTGTGTGTGTGTGTGTGTGTGTGTGTGTGTGTGTGTATCTATCTAGCTAGCTATCTGTCTGCCTGTCTGTCTGTCTGTGTGTGTGTGTGTGTGTGTGTGTGTGTGTGTGTCTGCCTGTCTCTCTGTCTGTCTGTCTGTCTGCATGTATGTCTATGAAATGGAAGATTTGCGACGCTAGCTACATCACCATGCCTGTCTTCGGTCACGATTTTATGCATACATGTATGTATGTATGTATGTATGTATGTATGTATGTATGTATGTATGTATGTATGTATGTATGTATGTATGTATGTATGTATGTATGTATATGTGTGTGTGTGTGTGTGTATGTATGTATGTATGTATGTATGTATGTATGTATGTATGTATGCATGCATAGTATAAAACACTTTAAATTATTTGACTCACAGTAAAAATGTTAGCTTTCATGCACTTTTACCTGTAAACTCACAATCTATAAACCATATACCCCATAACATACGTAAAGTGTCAAGCGATAGTGGAGAGATACTAAATAAGGTAATTATCGTGTACTTCCTTGACGTAAATGCTTTAACATACACCCATGCAAGCACAATATAAATTTGATGTATCATTTCGATTGTGGGCGTTAACTGGGAACATATATTTAGGATATACAACTGATAAGCCACAAATTAAGAGGGATAGAGTTATAGCAATGACATCGACATGTTAATAGTATTTGCCCAATCGGTCTGCTGAAAATGTGAAAATGTAAGGACACGCAATATGTAATATATATGCTTTGATCATGAACTTTTTTACACTATAGTTTGAATATACCAACCGATCCATGGTTCACGACTATGTTTCATACAAATAAATTGAGGGGAAAAGTGACACAAGTAGGAGTTGAAAATACATATCCTGAATTCTAGTTAGTGTAGGATGTGCAGCTGAGCTAACACGTCAACTGGTAGTTTTTGGGCATTCGTCCAGTGTGTCCCTCTATTGTTACACACACACACACACACACACACACACACACACACACACACACACACACACACACACACACACACACACACACACACACAGAGAGAGAGAGACAGAGAAACATACAGACTGAGAAACAGAAAGATAGCCAGCCAGCCCGACGAGATACACACACACACACAGACATAGACACAGACAGACAGACAGACAGAGACCGAGACAGATACAGAGAGACAGAGACTGGGGTAGACAGAGACAGTGACAGACATACAACAGAGGTAGTCAGACAGACAGTGACAGGCAGAAAGACAGACAGACAGAGACAGAGACAGAGCGAGAAAAAAAACAGTATAACGACGACACCACCATCGCCACCGCCAACGACGTTACTAAATACTGGATGGATTTGAAGTTCAGACAAACTATCAACCTACATGTAGAGTTTGCCACTACAACACCGTTCTTTTAAAATAAATGGGATTATTTTTAAAAATCGCAGTTCAAACTATAATCAAGTGGTATTGACTGGATAGGGAACACATTGGAACAGTTTCGTTAACAAGTAAAACAAGTATGAAAGCTGTTATACACAGCAGAACTGAAAGCTGAAAACTCATTCAAATTCTTATACCCTTACACCTGGATTATGTGTTACCATTGTGGTAGATTGTGCTTAACAAATAGGGGTAGCAAGACTTTACAACCGAACGCAGGTGATGTTTATAAGCATGTAAATGATTAAAATATGCAGGCCACGTGAATTTAAACATATACTAACCATTGCTAACCTTTGAGCTGCTAGAAACTGTAATTATTGTTCAAAACTTATTTCACTAATGGGTTCTTCCTCGTGTATTCACCTGCTACAACTGTCTCGTTGGTTAACCCTTTGTGTTTATCATTGTTAAGAAAAGTAAAGTATACGTAGGAATTGTGTAGGCAGTCCATGTATAAGGGTAAATCTCTGTTATGTACGAGTGGTGTTTTACTTTATGGTTTACCAATTACGACAACCCGAATCACATGTTACAGTGATCATTTTATCATACTAAATGGAGTGAAGTATCGAATAATTTCTTTCTCCTTCAGTTTCATAAAACGCTCGTTGGTCGGGGGTGGGGGGAATCAAAACGCATAGAAAAGCTGCTATCAGCGAATTCTTGACACGCTGTTCAGTGACCTATCACATCTATCGATCGTTAACCATGTATGATGGATTCAATATTCATTTTATATCCATTACACACACCGTAAGGTATAGGTAAACTAATTGGTTATGAAATCTGTAAATGTCTTAACCATGTATTGTGATATTCAGACTGATATACGTACCTACTGGTATGGAAGCCCAGAAGTGCAGGTGAACGGTACATCTAACTTGGTAACTAGGTTCAGTTCTCTTGGTAGGATGTAGCTGATAGGGCCCTGGCTACCACATGCTTAACTTGTATTTTCAACATTCTAACATTTTATCATTCAATTTTATCCTTTTCATCTGCGTGTGTCCTGTTTTAATTAATCTGCTGAGCTGCAGTGAACCTCTTGATTAGCCTGTCCGGTTTCTGTTTAGTCTGCCTGGCACATCTGTTAATTGTATAGACAACAAAAGGATAAATCACAAACATAGTATCTATAAGGATGCAGTTAATAACATTGGTTTATCGAAGACAGTTTTAGTTTAGCCCTATTATGAAATAATTCAATCAAATGCTCACACAAATCGATATCATGATAATTAATCAAATGTACACACACACACACACACACACACGTGTGTGTACATACAAACAAACATATACATACACCTCATCCAAGAAATTAGGAAGTCATAAGAAGTAACTCCGAGTTTCATGCATTTGCGATCAGACCTGCTTGCTTCTAATATTGCATTGAGCACTGTTCTCACCAGTGAGACGCATCTATCTTTGTATATATTCCTACATAGGTATCATACATGCAACTGATTCATTTCAATATTAAAAGAAAAAGAGCTACACTTGTTGAACCTGGCGACCTTAATAAATATCAACAGTCACTTTTATTAGTAACTTCATTTTAGAGATCTATCAACCATAGTAAAATTTTACACTGAATATCGTGTTTATTATCTCCTGGAGTATGCCATCTTCATGGTGAAAAAAAATCATCAGATGATTAGTAACGAAGAAAGAATATTTCCTTGTTTTATGTCTACAGAAAAACACTATTTTTGGAATTGTTAATACCTTATCCCATTCGTTTTGAGATTTACTTCAAATAACGTATTCAAAGGAAGGAACAAAAGAGCTACAATTCAACAAAATATTACTATACTGTTGATGATCTGATTACGACCTAATGGAGGTGTTGTATTGCGTACCCTATCTTCACAAACATCTGTTTCAAAAAATATCAGACCCTATTGACTCATGTACATCCCTATTTTCTGAAGTTGTATATTTCAAAAATCAAGTTGGTGTAATTTCATGGTATGCCAAGAGAAATTCACTACTTTGTATGTTAAACTCTATACCCTCAAATAGAAAATGTTGGAATTATCCTATTTGGGACAATTCTTCCAATAAAGGTTAAAGGTCAATTAATAGATCGTAAAATAGTTCTGTATGTTTTACTTCCAATGTTTTGAACAATTCCTGAATATGTTACAAAGTCTCAAGTCATCAATTGTGGACAAGTCTCGTCATACTACAAAGAAATAAATATATATCATGTCAACAATTACTAAATGAATTAATGCTCGCTGCAGGCCTTTTCAAGGGCAGTAGTTTATCTAGTGAGTGATTTCCCGTGTTCGTAATAAGCACAAGCTTAAAGTTATAAAAACATATGCATAAACAAGCAGACGTTTGGAAGCTAGACTTAAAACTTAATCTAAGCTGAAAATGTCTTCAATGTACGATGAATAATTATAAATAATACTATTATATTTGTAACCTTAAGCGTCCAAAGTAATGCTTCTCACCACCGACTGATTGAAAGTATAATTTTATTTCTACAATTCATAGGCTTTGCCTAGTTGCACCAAAGCATCATTCCATTACCTTGAAACCAACAGTAAAACATACAGCTAAAATCAATAATTAATCACAATAATACATTTTACGCATACATTTTTGAAAGACTGAATTTCTATATTTTATTTCTGTGATACTTCTATTTTTAAACTGATGCAGTATTGATATTAAACTTATGCATTCGGAATGGTATAAGTTTATACCCCATAGTTTACTCAGTGCCAAACATTTGCTGAGCGACGCGACCTTTCAACAATATGATCGGAGAAGATATTGAATTGCAGTACTACGGCGTTCAGTAATATTTGCACCGTCTTTGATAAACACGTTATGCGTCATTTATCACTTCTTAACATCAAAATTATGATTTATTGAAACTGGATGGATATTGGCATTCGTATGACGACAGGCATATATATCTGATATGCCCCTTCTCAACGAGCAATGATCTTTTTAATGGCTTTAGAAAAACATTCAGAAATCCGCAGATTATCCCACCATGTATGAAGTTCAAGGTTCAACCACACATTTCTCATGCGTCATCACGCTTCCAAACTTCATTCCCATTTTCAAAGAAGGTAAAGGTAGGCACGAATATAAATCTGGGTTTGATTCCTTCATAGATGGATCAAAATGATTATTTGATGTATTGTCATGTGCTGTCTTACATTATGTAATTATGAATACAAACTACGTCAGATGAGATAATCGATCTGAAACTGCGCCATTCAAATGTAACACACCTGGCATATGTAGTACTTCCCCGCAAAACCTAAATCCTATTTGGCGTATTCCCTATCAATCAGTTAGATTCGATTTGCCTTAGATTAGAGGACGGATTTCATAATTGTGGGAGTCTTTCAAGTTTCTTGTACATTAAAGGGCACAGGCTGAGTTTATCTGTCTTTGGGATGTAATTTTTTCTACACATTAATAGGTACTCACAGTATTCTACTTACTAATGTATGCTTAACTATCATTTGCAACTGACTGAACTCAAATCTGGTATTAAGATAATATCATAACTAGGCAAAGCCCATAAGCTCGCGCAGGGTAGATTCATTTGTGACCGGCTGCCTGGGCCAGGGTTGATACACTTGATTTGGGTCATTTTCCAGGGGTTTTGACCATCAAAGTTTATGTTATTGAATGACATCTAATTCTCTGACATCGACGAGAAGTAAAGAAAGTCAACACTCTATGTGGTTGTTGGTTTCAAAAACCATCATAGCCATTAGATTAATATTGTCCATTTTCAATCAGCCAACTTATCATAGACCCTCCACCGACGTACGTTGGTCTTTGGACAAATGTTTTGTTGACATGTTGCCGAACATTACGATTTCTCAGTTCAACTCGATGATTTAGGAATGTTACTGTACCAACAAACATAGGAAAGTAGTTATTCTTTTTAGAACATGTACAAAAATCTATTATCGACAATATAAATATCAAAACCACACTTCCACAACCCGGAAATTAAACTGCGCTATGTCATCAGTGGTCCGTATCGCGTACCGCCATGCATCAAACTTCCAAATAGTGTAACAATTTCTCCTTGAGGTACAGTGATGCCTCGATACTCGTTACAATGTTACGATAATCGTGCCAACATGCCTACTGTTACAATATTGCAATGCATGGTGATGTTATGTCGCCTATGCTATATGACGATACGGTAGCGCGTGGAGAATGCACGTAGAATTTGCACGAAGTATATGGAAGGCGCATGCGTAGTCACTGTGCGCCGCAATGCATCCCTGGGAGAACCACCAATTTTTTTCGCATAGTATATACGACGCGCATGCGTACTAGCCATTGAGCCGAAACGCAGCAGCTTCGCTGCCGCTGCGCGAGCTATAACTTATAAACGATCCAATGATGTAATTCATTATAGGTACCAAAAATATAGAGAAATCCTTACTAGTGTATGCAATCAACAGTTCTAGGAATGACACACCGCAAATGGTAATGTCATAGAAGGGATGCATCAACATAAACATTATTAGAATCCAAGTATTTTGTAAGGATTTGCAACTATTTAAATGAAAAGCTTATAAACTTCATCGTCGCAAACCACGACCGTTTTACGGTACCTTTCTTAACGACCCGGTCCCTATTTCAAAGAAATAATAGCGCTGGTTTGCGAGAATGATAAACTCAGCTTGTGCCACATTATGTTTAAGTGGCAACGTGTCGTTGGGGGTTCGATACACTATATTCCCATTCATCGATCACAAACCCATGTACATATACATATTCACCTCCGAAATATATTGTACAAGTGCATCTTTGTTGAGAAATTTATCTATTTTCTCAATGTTCTGGACACAATCATATGAACTTTAAACTACAATTTTGTAATCGTGTAATTCAATGTTTCTTCTTAAATTACAAATGCAGGAAGGAGTTGAATAACCTTGCTCTGAAGTATTTTTAAATTACTTACTATCAAATGTGTACATACTTGTAACCGAGGTGACGAACAAGTGCCACATGAATATATTTGGGCACTTCAAGAATATAATATTTTTTTAAAGAGCTTGTTTCTTTATTTACGTGTATTTTTACCTGATAACAAGAATTAGGTCCAGGTTAAATAAATGTATCGAAAAGTCACCCAGGTCTTCAGAAAAAGATTAAACTCTCAATATATAGCAAGTCCATTAAAGACATGAATTGCTTGGTCTACGACCGTGCAGTATTCAACTCAATCCCGTCAAAACATTTCAGGATTTCCCACTGGTCAAGTAGTGTTCAACTACCTTGTGAATGTCCTTGTGAGAAACTCTGTCATCACCTGTGTGGATAACACAGTGTGCGATTTCCTCGTAATCCGACTGTACATCCCCAGGCATTCGTATAAACATGTGAACATCTTCAATGGCTTATACATTAAAACTTAAAAAGTACTATCCAGGGCAACTTGATATTAACGGCTTAACTGTAAGAGCCAATTTATCAACAACATGTTAAAGTGTGACAAATATCACTTGCTGGTACTTTTTATATATATTTCTTTGCAAGAACAAAATGAACAGTTACTGTACAAAGGGTTACACGACAGACAAAACAGAAGGGTTTAGAATACACCAAAAGGATACATAAATACATCAGAAAATGCTATGGTACTTACACATCAGTGTTTGGGTGGACTATAACAACACACACAACATACATATACATATAAGTGTGAACTGTTGAATAAAATATAATATTGCATACTAATAAATGAAAACATGTATAGAAAGGATAGGAGGAAATTATATATATTTTCTGAGCAGTAAATCTTGTGATTTCTCCATAGGGCGTCCATGATTGAACTGGAGAGAATAAATGTCTTCCGTGGCTAGGAGACCTAATGGCAATTTGCTTTCCGTTTTACAGGATGACTTATTGTTTTCCAATCTATTGACTTTACAACGTTCAGGAATGAGAATATTATGTACTCAATCCATTGGGAAATGACATCTAGGAAATCCCAAGTCGACATTTTATGAAGCTTCTTGGGGCATACGATTCGAATGTTAATATTTCATCAAAAGTCGATTCCCATATACGATGTACAGTGGAGCTGATGCCCAGGGAAAAAGAGTATTGAACAGAACTCTCATAGTGTGGTCCGTTTGTGACAAACAATAGTATATACATGTACGCCCACAGAGAATAAAATCAATGATACCCAATTCAGTTTGTAATCATATAAATAAAAAAACGATATTTTAACATTTCTTGGCATATAGCTCGTTCAATGTAACCCAGATTTCAAAATCATATGCTCAAATATAGCCATTAGAGGTGATTTAAATCTAATGTTTGCTTTCAGTTGTCACTCTCGATGCCAATAGTAAAACTGCATGTGTGCGATGATCGATTCTAGATCAGGATTCGATATTCACTAGAACACTTCTTTAATGGCTTATATAAATTTACAAACGAGATGGGGACGGGACCATTGACATCACTTGCACAAATACATTTATACAGGAATCAGAGGGACTATTGTCGGTTTTTCACATTATAGACCTATGTTCTGTCAATATAAGTGGGTGAATGTAATATTCTGGACGCTTTAACATCAGTTGGCAAACTTATAAATGTACAAAGCTCTCCCAGTCCAAATAGTTCTTGAAGTTTATTGCATATATGTCTTCAATGAAACGTCTACCAAGATATCATCCATCTAATATATGTTTTCCTTCAGCTGAGTAAAATATGAGTGACATAGGGGGTCCTTTACGTCATAAGTAGGTTATGAGTTTACTTTATGTTCTGTTTGCACGCATACAACTTGGCTAGTACATAGTACATTACATGTATCACATACCCAGTATCGATTCCAATACAATATTCAATGGAGAGACGCACAATGAAATTGAACCCGGGCGTATCTCGCCCTGGTACACTTTTGCCCAAATATGGCTCATCTATACCAGTTCGATGAGTCTTTGCTCAGTGAGTTAGCTTTGTTAATTTCTTCACTATTTGTACGTTTTTGCGAATAAAAATAGTAGTTCACTACCAATTTATGCGATTATGTAATTCAAATGATGTTTCCGTGTCACCACATGGGGTATATGATATACCTTTCCGGCCCGGAATGGGTTTTTCTGACCTCGGTAGTACGGCTTACGGGTCCTCCTAAAATCGGACACTTCCGCCGAACAACCTCGGTCTGCAAACCCATATCTGAACCGTAAAGATTAATCATTCTGTCACAGTTCACATCTTTACATGTTTCTGGATACTTAAGGAATAACTACAGACAGGTTTACTTGATTTTCTACAAAGCGTTATTCATCATACACTTGTACAAAATTTTAATTCTTACCGCGAATACTGCTTGTGGACACACCTTATGTAAGTTATTTCAGTGAGAAGAATACTGTGAAGTTACCAAACCTGATAAACTTGTATACTATGTGAAGTCCGATTGCGATAAAAACTACACGAACAATGCACCTCAGTACAGTAATGATATAGAAACCAAGAAGAACTTGACAAAGTTAGTTTTAAATATACAATGTAAGATCTGGAAAGCTATGCAGGAAATTGCTAGTTAACAGACATGATTGAACAGGATAATTAGCTGTGAAAATAACATGTTCCAATCATGCTTACTTCCTAGTATCATTGACGGTAATATCTAGTCAGTACAGTGATTTCAAGTAAATTACACATAAAAATAAAACAAGGAATCAATCTACTGCTGAACAGTTGGATTCTTTGATGCATCTGAAAAGTGTTTTTTTCAACATTGAACATGTTTAGTCAGAAATAGTTGCAACATAACCGCATGCATGAGGGGTTGTACGATATCTACTAGTGCACAACTAAGGCAGGCAATAGGTCTTTTATAACAGCAAATTCCAAGGCACATGTTCTTTCCAGAGTAAAAAAAACATTTGTGCTACTGTAATAGTGCCCTAGGGAATAAAAAAAAATTATATTGCCCTCTGTATGCAAATTGAGGTCACCATGGGTCACTAGATTATACCACGTGATACGGTCTGAGCCAATCACTAAAGGCTGTATAAAATGATGTGTTATAATGACTTATGGGAAACGGGTGGCATAAATAGGTTTGTCAGTTTTACTTGCAATGCTTCTTTGTGTTGAAAAAGAATATATTCCATCTTTATAGTTAAATTACAAAAAATCCATGCATAATAGTTCATCCAATGCTTACACCAAGGCATACCATTTTGCCATCTGATAAGCATACAGAATAGCCACTATTAAGACAGAATCAACTCTATAACAGAACATTGACACACGAGTGCAAGTATGGCATACATGGGGTATGTATAGGAGTGGTTGCGGTGTTCTCTGGAGAGTGAACGAGCAGCAGAAACATCACAAGCATACATGAAAATAATCGAGTACCTACACTGCAGGGGTTCTGTAATTGTTACATATGTTTACTAAACAGAAATTTCGGTAAAAATCATGTTTTGCAATCACATGATTTTGTGTACAAGGAACGATTGTGCACTCCTTTAATTGTAGAAATGTATGCAATAATGTTTACAGTATTGCACTAAAGTGAAAATACCAGCAGTATGTGCATGCAACCTATATAATGATTTTTTTAATGAACTGCTAGGTTCATGGTCAAATCATAAATCAATTAAACACCACCTTTAAATGGTTCTTCTCTGTATGAAATGTTCAACTGATAAATTCCCCAGGGAATGCGATTCTGTGTTGCAAGTCATGGAGAGATGTCAGTTGTAACCATACATTGTGTTGGAATCCAATTTGAAAGTTTGATGACAAATTCATTTCCGTTGAGGTTAATGTACCTGATTGCAGATAATTGATTTGTCTACTCAAATACAATAACCTGATTTCGTTATTGAATTATTCAATTATTTCCAACAGACACAGAACCATTTGCTAATACAACTTGTAAGATGACACTATAAACTTATTGCATGTCTTAAATTAAAGTAAAATCTATCAGCTATACACAATAAACTTGAATAACTCGATAAATGATTCTTTATTGTGAATGTTGCCATGACTACATGAAATGATACAAGTGCTGTTTATGTGTGAAGCAATAAGATAACTGTTTCTCCAGGTATACTTATAGCAAACTGGTACGGAAGATAATGCTCTCTGTAAACATACTTACGGTTAGCTGGTATTGAGGGTAACTGTCTCTCTAGGTTACCTTTGCTAAGTTGGCATGGAAGATAACTGTCTGGACAGGTTTACCATTGGTTAGTTGGTATAGAGGGTACCTGTCTCTACAGGTTTACCTTTGGTAAGCTGGTATAGAGGGTAACTGTCTCTACAGGTTTACCTTTGGTAATCTGGTATACGGGGTACCTGTCTCTGCAGGTTTACCTTTGGTAAGCTGGTATAGAGGGTAACTGTCTCTACAGGTTTACCTTTGGTAATCTGGTATACAGGGTACCTGTCTCTGCAGGTTTACCTTTGGTAAGCTGGTATAGAGGGTAACTGTCTCTACAGGTTTACCTTTGGTAATCTGGTATACGGGGTACCTGTCTCTGCAGGTTTATCTTTGGTAAGCTGGTGATAGAGGGTAACTGTCTCTACAGGTTTACCTTTGGTAAGCTGGTATAGAGGGTACCTGTCTCTATAGGGTTACTTTTGGCAAGTTGGTAAAGAGGGTAACTGTCTCTCCAGGTTTACCTTTGGTAAGCTGGTATAGAGGGTAACTGTCTCTACAGGTTTACCTTTGGTAATCTGGTAAAGGGGGTACCTGTCTCTGCAGGTTTATCTTTGGTAAGCTGGTGATAGAGGGTAACTGTCTCTCCAGGTTTACCTTTGGTTAGCTGGTATAGAGGGTAACTGTCTCTGCAGGTTTACCTACAGTTAGCTGGTTTCGAGAGTACCTGTCTCTGCAGGTTTACCTTTGGTAAGCTGGTATAGAGGGTACCTGTCTCTATAGGGTTACTTTTAATGGTAAAGAGGGTAACTGTCTCTCCAGGTTTACCTACGGTTAGCTTGTTTCGAGGGTACTTGTCTCTGCAGGTTTACCTTTGGTAAGCTGGTATAGAGGGTACCTGTCTCTGCAGGTTTACCTACAGTTAGCTGATTTCGAGGGTACCTGTCTCTGCAGGTTTACCTTTGGTAAGCTGGTGTAGAGGTAACTGTCTCTATAGGGTTACTTTTGGCAAGTTGGTAAAGAGGGTAACTGTCTCTCCAGGTTTACCTTTGGTTAGCTGGTATAGAGGGTAACTGTCTCTCCAGGTGTACCTTTGGTAAGTTGATATGGAAGATACCTGTCTCGATAGGTTTATCTTTGGTAAGTTGGGATGGAAGATAACTGTCTGTATAGGTTTACTTTTGGTAAGTTGGGATGGAAGGTAAGTGTTAGTATAGGTTTAGCTTTGGTAAGTTGGTATGGGAGATAAGTGTGTAGGTTTACCTAAAGATGGTAAGCTGGTAAGGAAGATATCTGTCTCTGAAGGTATACCTAGTACCTATGGTAAGATGGTAAGGAAGATATCTGTCTCTGAAGGAATACCTATGGTAAGTTGGTATGGAAGATATCTGTCTCTCCAGGAATACCTATGGTAAGTTGGTATGGAAGATATCTGTCTCTGAAGGAATACCTAGTACCTATGGTAAGTTGGTAAGGAAGATATCTGTCTCTCTAGGAATACATATGGTAAGTTGGCATATAAGATATCTGTTTCTCCAGGAATACCTATTGCAAGTTGGTAAGGAATATTACTGTCTCTCCCCGCATGCCCATGATAAGTTGGTAAGAAGGTAACTGTCTCTTCTGGTTTTACAGGATGACTTTCTACATGCATAACGGCCATCAGATTGTAAAGGTAAGTCTTCTTGTTACCCGACAACATTGGAACATGTCTACGATGCATTTTGGTACTAGCTTTATTATAATAAATAGGCTCATATTTTGCGGTTATCACTTGTTTATCACTTTAGTATTTTCAAAATCCTAGCGGGTTTCAAACACTTTTTAAGGAGCCTAATAGGACAGTTTCCCATGTTGTAAAAAAGCCCATGAATCCATCCACTGACAATGTTCTATTTCCTTTTCTGATAAAGACCGAGAACCATATGTAAATGGACTGAATTGTATAAAGGTCAAGACAACCTGAGTACACCATGCCAACAATATCCAAATGAACAGTTGTTGCTGGATAGAAGACCTGTAGGTAAAAAAGAAGAAACAAAGTTTGTAGAAATACATTTTAAAACAAGCATTTTTCAACAGTTACCAAACATGAGGTACTTCAATGTTAGAACCTCACCTTGGCAATTGGGAGTACATCAGAACTTTTTTTATTGTTTGTTATAAAGTGTAGTGTCTAGTCCCACCACAGTCGCATAACAGAGTGTACATGTTAAAGTGTAAGATCTTGTTCGACTACACATAGTTAACACAATGTACATGTTATAAGAACCAGTGTTTGAAAAATGATAATGATTTTTGATGAGTTGTCTCTTCCTCAAAAATCCTCAAACTCATTTTTTTTCGGTAAAAACTGATTATCGTCATCTCTTGATTGCTGTGTAAGTTCTCTATATTGTACATTATACAAAGAAAGAGTTAGTGGGTTTGAATAACCTTGTATTTGGCATATGGGTTTCTGGATGATGCATATACAAAGATAACAATAGGGATGGGTAGGTAAGTGAATAAATATTCAAAAAAATATGCAAATATGCCTAGCAACAGGACCATGCCCATAGCAATGGCTAAATGGTTTGTATTGCAAAGATGAAAACTGGAAAGGGTGTGCAAATTAATAAAGATTCCAAAAATGCATGCAAATATGCCGAGCAACAAGACCACAACCATATCAACAGCCAACTACAGTTGTGCTACAGTGCCATTAGCAGTATTTTATTAGCATGTATCAATAGGTATCAGATAAAGTGTCGCTTTCGTGTATATCTAGGAAGTTTGTTAAATTATTGATTATTACAATGAATTATTTTGTGACTAGGTCTCTACTTGTTGAGAAGGGATGCATTATTAATCTCCTAAGTTATCATAATTGTTAAATTTTTTAGAAATAGTATATCGTACATTTAGTTCTGTCTATGAATTATCATATTTCAGGTACAGCGTATACAAATTTGACCTTTTTTCCAGAAACTTTACAAAAAAAAACCAGACACTTTTTACTCCAAATCTAAAAATGTAATCTTAGTTAACTACATTTGTATATGTTAAATAGTAAAGATACATGCCGACTTGAGTAACCTTGGAATCCTAGTTGTGTATGATACCTCTTATGTTAAAGTGACCTTGTCAGAACACCTACTATATTGGACAAATCAATGTTAGACCTGCTTTACAAAACCATGATTAGGTATGCATCTAGTGTGCTAACATTGGCTCTACAATGTGATCCATTGTGCTCCAGCTGCCAGGTGTTTACATGGAATAGCCCATCATTCTGCAATAGTCTCATGAACAAGTATATTTGTAAGTCATTGATTTTTTGGTGACAGTGGACTCTGTATATTTTGAGATCAATACATCATAAAATGATGTCACCTAGAGAACTAATTCACAAGATTACATGGTGTAATGTTTCACAGTATAAAAGCTCTATATCTAAAAGGTATTCGTTGTGCATATACTTGTGAATGTTACAACTACATTTACGATGACTGCTGGGTTTGTCAGCAGTATAACTTGGAAATATTACAACTGTATTTAAAGACTACAGCTGGGTCTATTACAGAGGTATAAATTTTAAATGTTACAACTGCATTTAAGACAACTGCTGGGTCTGTTACAGAGGTATAACTTGGAAATGTTACAACTGCATTTAAGACAACTGCTGGGTCTGTTACAGAGGTATAACTTGGAAATGTTACAACTGCATGTAAGACAACTGCTGGGTCTGTTACAGAGGTATAACTTGGAAATGTTACAACTGCATGTAAGACAACTGCTGGGTCTGTTACAGAGGTATAACTTGGAAATGTTACAACTGCATTTAAGACAACTGCTGGGTCTGTTACAGAGGTATAACTTGGAAATGTTACAACTGCATTTATGATGACTGCTGGGTCTGTTACAGAGGTATAACTTGGAAATGTTACAACTGCATGTAAGACAACTGCTGGGTCTGTTACAGAGGTATATTAAACTTGGAAATGTTACAACTGCATTTATGATGACTGCTGGGTCTGTTACAGAGGTATAACTTGGAAATGTTACAACTGCATTTAAGACAACTGCTGGGTCTTTTATAGTAAGGGTATACTTTTGTGTCAATGTTTTCCTAAACTTTACATAACTCTTCAGCACAGTACACGAGACTGATCCTCTGAATAATGGTAATTACACACAATTTCTGCTGCATACCCACTATATCACAAATTTTGAATTTAATTGTTACTTTTATTATTCTAAAATTTACTTAAAGTTTTCTATTAATTAAAATTCAGAAGATCGATATTATACTCTCAATTATAACTGCACTCCAATTTAATATGAAATCCACATTTCAGATTGGGCCAATTTCCATAAGGTCAAAAGCTTATGGGCCTTGGTAATATGAATGTCCTTTTTAATTTACCACATTATGACAAATTCTATACATTAACATTTAATACATCAAATAAATCAACAATCCACTATTCCATTGAAATACTGAGGATAACTTTCCAGAGAGAAAAGTCACCTCTTGGATCATGTGCAATGTAATGCATGAACATGTTCATGTGAAGCTGCAATTATCAACTAGTACATTTCCACACCATTATTCAGTGTGGTGATTATAAGTAGGTAAAATCTACATTAAATTTCCCTGTAATTTCATCAAAATTATGGTTTTTGCACTGTGTATGGATAACTTTCAATTATTAATGTTACCATGAAAGAACTCTCTGTTACCAGGGTTGCCAACCTTAGCATTAGACTGCCATAAGCCATATTGCTTTCATGCAAAATTTCACAATAATTGCATTATGCCTGTCTGACATATAGCACTATCAGATGATCTGTACTCTGACGTCTTTATTACATGGCCTTACTAATGTTTTCAGTTGACTGCATTAATGGTGTGACATTCAAGTGGCCTATACATATATCGTAAATCCTTTTATCCTAAAGCTTGTATACAACAATACTTGTTTGTGACAAATTTCCTCAAAGGTAATCACACTACTGACTTTAATACAAAGATTCATTTCACTTTAATCAGTGAAATATTGTCCTTTGACTTGATACGGCATGAAATATAATATCTGCATTCTGGTGATAGAGCCCACTCATGATGAATCAAACTTTGGAAACTGATATCAATATGAAATGAAATACTCTGATTTTTACATGCCAGATTTGCACATTTTTCCTCCAGGACTTATCCTTATTATGAAAAGAAACTATTGTGATCAACCTTCTGATCAAATGTCTGAAAGTAACCTAGCACATGCACAGACTTTCAGACTAAAAGTTTGTAGCAATCATTGCACTCTAGAGCAAACTGATTATATGTATCTAGTATACAAAGAGATAGTAATAAAGAATGTCCCCATTGGTCATGAGTTTTGTATCTGTCCTGCTGTGGTCATATGTATATGTAGCTCATATACAACTGCTAACATCAGACCATGGACAAATGGGGCCTGTTACAAACAGGGAAAGTAAAGAACTGAACTAGATTAATGACAACTGATACAGTATGGTGGAAATACATACTTGGCGCTAATACTTCTTGATGTGTTTCCTTTTAATGTTGGGATATCAATTTTTTCATTCCAATGTGTAAACATGACCATTTTAAGACATTCTTTGATACAATGTCCCATCATTAAAATTCAGATTTCCATTTACAAATAAACATGGCTAAATTAAAAATGTTGTGGCAAACAGACTTTTAATAGATGGCATTAAAAATATTTTGACAAAATAAACTCAGGTTGCAATAAAAATATTCTTCAGTCAAATAAAATTGGTGGAACTGAAACAGATATAGTCATAGGTTTTATGGTGTGTAACTTTAGTCTTTACACAGTGTGTGACTACATGCTGTATTCAATCAATCAGTAGTGACACAATTTATCACGCAGGCTGTCAATTTGCAATAACTTTTGAAGGGGATCAGGGAAATAGTGTAAGAGTGGATGTCAGCAATGTGTGTCTTTACATCTGACCCTTGACAGATTGGTATATAAAAAACATTAGTAATAGGAAATGTCAAGGAATTGCAGTGTCATTACTGCCACTGTAAGTATGATGCATTGAGCGTAGACGACCTGAAATTAAGTTGAAATTTACCAAACACTTGTATTATATGACTTAATAACAAATGATTGGCGACTCATTAAACATTGTTGAGTACATATAAAAGAAAAGTCATTGCAGTCAAGACATTCTCAGGACTGCCTTCATTTAATGGATCACGTATCACATTTTCCATCTAAATATCTTCATATTGCTTACTTTGCTTAATGACATGTACATGATATATACATATATGTGGATGTATTATGATGGTCCAGGAGCATACAGCATACAGGTTAGAAGACTATTTTCACAAATCATTGACATCCAGTCATGTTATCAAAATTAACTTAGGCCTAAAAAAGTAATTGTTTGGTTCTGGTTACCCGACCCCACCTAGCTTTTCACTGCCCACCCTAAACTTATTTTTACGTATTCAAGAAAAAAGTAATATAATCGCAAAAATTTGGAAGTTTCAGGAGAAATAGTGGATGCGGAAAATGACATCAACTTAAAAAATCCAATATAAAACTGTTCTTCCAACCTGTAATAGCTGTACATCTGATAGGAAGAAATAAATAACACAAACATCATATGGAAAACAATGGAAAACCTGAACTAGACACTCACACATGAAAAAATATATATAATAAAATAAAAATTAAAAAATCTACCAACCCCATCTATTCTAAAATTGAGTGTAATCGGAACCACACAATTTTTTATTAGGCCTTATCTGTATATTATCCACAGTTTGTTACTCATCCCTTTTTTAGCACCTGGAGCTCTCCATAGAATGAGCACATTATATAAAGTTTAACTCTTTATCATCATCATCATCATCATCATCATCATCATCATGATTACGTATACTTGTACATGTACTAGCACAGGACCATGTAAAGTTATTGAAATATTACATTCAACAACAGCGCAATAATTGACTTTATTCTGGAATAATCTGATGTATAAAACACTTTGAATTTCATACCTGGTTAATACTTTTAACTTATCGGGCTTGAACATATTCAATTTTATCACAAAATTGATATTTGTAATACTGTATCAATTGATTAATGTGTTACACAATGTTTCATTTTCAATCCTTTTTTCACAAATTTCAAAAGACTGTCATTACAAGAAGATAACATACATTACAGTTTTCTTCATCTCATCACATGTACATTATGGAACACTTGTCAAGACATGGGGAATTTTGTGTGTATTGAACAGACGGAATCATCCGTAAGCTGATGATTTGCAGAAGTTTTGACTGAGACTATTGTATATATTGGTCAATGCAATCATTTCTTCTCTCTTCTATCACCTACATCTCTCAAAATACAAAATGTATGTAAGCCCTATAGGGAATTCATTTAAATCTGTACATGGCAATCTACATTTCAGTCAATGCATATTTCTCATCCTCCCTGGCTATCAACATTAACACTTACCAATATATTGCCAAATTGAATGATTGCTTACTGAAGAATCAGATAAAGCTGATAAATCATGGTCTGCATAATGGCTTGGCAAATCTCATGACAACTCTTGCATTCTATTTTACTGATCAAAATATGACAATTCTGGTTATAAGAAGATAATTCTAAGCTGAAACTTTCAATATCCCTCAAAAAAAGAGGTAACTAAATATATATATTGTTTTAATATGTTTTTGATGCCCTATCATAGACATTGGACAGTGTCTCCAACATCTATCTATGCTTATATTAAAGTCTGAAGACATACCAAAGATGTGGAAAGTTTGGTGCAAGTACACATCAGCTAATGTGTAGAGTACATTTCAGCTTAGGTGCAGAGTACACAACAGCCATTGTTTTGCCATTTTTTGTATTAAATAAGTATATACCAAACCCCATTCTCAGTTAAAATCAAGAAACCAAATCAGGGGGTCACCGGACAAATTCAGTTTTTCAAGTAAATAGATCCTGGTGGTGCATTCTGCCTTTGAATGATAGAATTCAAGTTACACTATCACTTTATAGCTTCTATCTACTATTTTCTAATAATCATTTGTCTACTGTGTGTTAGCAGATACAATCCGTATTTGATACGAATTGTGAAATTAAAGTTGACACGGGTGAGTAACTTCAATATTACTATGATATATAATTTGCTTAGGGCAACCAAATATTGTATAAAGTTCATTTAATTTGGTGTTTCGCATTGTTATCATATATATTGGGTCTAATGTCAACCTTAGTCAATTTATGTTTCATAGTTTCTTTAATTATGCCAAAAGAGTGAATCAATGAAAGTCTGACGTTTCTCTCTGTGGCATTCATCATCATACTTTTGTTAAAATTGTATGAGGCCTTCACATGGAAATTAAATCCAGTATCATAATATAATGGCAATCAAACAAACAATCTGTTTAACGGAAATCATATCTCCAAAGAATACATGTTTTAGGTTTAATGTACTTATACTGTCGGCTATAGAGTAACATGCTGTCTAATTTTTGTACAAATGTAAACCAGTAACAACAGTTCACAGTTTCAATTGTGAGCATAAATTTTATTTTATGTGTTTTCAAAAAATAAATCCCACGCATCAGAAGAAAGATACCCACCAGCATCCTGATAATGACCCAATATGTTTTGGCCCCTTTCCAAAAACATTTCTTTTGGTCCTACAGAAATCCTACAAGGTTGTAAATGAATTTTTACATGATTCCTACACAATTTTTAAGATAAATAATAGCATTAATATAGGGTGTTTGATAGAAACCACATAAGACTACTGATTCTTATAGACTTCTGATAGATTGCCCTAACAGAAACCTACACAATTATCAAAGTATTCTTATAGAATACTTCTAGACTGTCCTAGAGGAACCCTATAGGTTTACTTAAGAAGCCTTGTAGAATACTTCTAGAATATCCTAAAGGAACCCTACAGTATTATCAATGGATTCTTATAGAATACTTCTAGAATATCTTAAAGGAACCCTACAGTATTATCAATGGATTCTTATAGAATACTTCTAGAATATCCTAAAGGAACCCTACAGTATTATCAATGGATTCTTATAGAATACTTCTAGAATATCCTAAAGGAACCCTACAGTATTATCAATGGATTCTTATAGAATACTTCTAGAATATCCTAAAGGAACCCTACAGTATTATCAATGGTTTTTTATAGAATACTTCTAGAATGTCCTAAAGGAATGCCCTGAAGGATTCCTCAATTACCTATTCTATTCCTAAATGAATACATAGTTGTAATAAATGATTGGGCCTAAAAAAAAATAATTGTTTGGTTCCGATTACCCCCCCCCCCCCCCCCCCCAGCTTTTCACTGTCGATCCTAAACTTATTTTTACGTGTCCAAGAAAGAATAATAAAATCGCAAAAATTGTGAAGTCTCACAAGAAATAGTGGATGTGGAAACTGACATCAACTGGAAAAGACACTCTAAAACTTGTCTTCCAATCTGTAATAGCTGTACATCTGATAGGAAGAAATAAACAACACAGAGACCCTTCGGAAAACAATGGTAAACCTGAACTAGACACTCACACAGAAAAAAATATAATGAAATAAATAAAATAAAAAAATCTATCTACCCCACCTATTCTAAAATTGAGCGTAACCGAACCACACAATTTTTTTTATTAGGCCTTGTCTACTTCCTGTATTACATAGTATTCATGAAATAACAAATTTTGAATTGAATCCCACAAGAATGATAATGAAAGAAACATGATTTTGATTAATTACACTTGGGAAATCTAATATATTTTGCTTATCAAACAATTGCAACTTTCAAAATTACATGTCATTTTCTATCACTAAATACATTTGACCAAATGTGATCAAGCACACTAAGGTGGTACACATTTGCCTCTTAATATAATAATGTCACCTTTGTGCTATATTAAACAAAATTTGAAACCATACACAGAAGCCTGGGGGCAGTGTCTATTTGTGGCTAAAAATTGCAGGTCATCACTGTAGTTTAGATCTGAGAACTCTGACTGCATTGATGAAAACTTTAAATCATTTTTAAATCTACAATAATCACAAATAGTAACTGTTGAAGATGATGACATTCATCAAATGTCACTGACATGGGTAAAATAATCATAGAAGTTTTAAAATAAATCGTCGATTTACTAATTGCTTTTTCCACCTACAGGTATCAATAAATGCCTGCAGCTATCAGTAATAATTGAATAGTTTGATAGAACACAGCATGGTTCCATGATGGTAAATCTGTCAATACATCAGTCAAAATTTCAAAAAATGTTTACATTTCATTTTAACTTCAGTTGTGACGTAGGTTGTGTGTTAGCAACCATAATTTATGATGTCATCAGGTTAGGGGTCTCTATTTGATTTTAAATTCATTGTGTTGTTGAATCAACAATTAACTGCTTAAATGTACCCTATGTACATTTGTACTGTTTTGACTTATACTTAGACATATACTTACTTGCAATCCTAGCATACTATTTTGACTTGAAGGTACCAATCGAATCAAGACATGTTCTTACTTGCAATCCTAGCATACTATCATTTTGATTTCTGCACAAAAATGCACCCCTCCTAAATTTAAAGTTTAATCATTAACATGTTTATAAGGAATGTACAGATTCCAAATGCAAAATGTACATCATAAAGGAAGATACTTTTTGTTTATTGCTGGATATATATCAAACTATAGAGAATTCAGTAACAGACACTTGTACCACACTTTTCTGTAACATAACGTCTAAGATGTGCTAACAATATTGCTTAATTTTTTTCTGTTTCTCAATACCTGAATTTTCACCTGCCCTTCACATTTTGCTAAACAGTGCCTTCTTTGGTAAGAATAAGCAAGTGTCTGGACTGTTAGTGTTAACATCATCTACAGTCATGGCAGCAATGACAACACTTGTTCACGAACAGAGCATTTCTTTCACGAAGGGAGTTATTCAGGTAGGGGGCTGAAAACATGACAATTATGAACAGAAGTTTGGAAAGGGCTTGTTACCAGGAATCCAATAAAAAGAAGATAGAGAGGAGGAAAAGGAAAGGCAGCGAAACATGAAGATGGTTATTTATTTTTTTACTTTTAAAAAAAACAAAATTGACCGACCCATAGCTGCCATTGAAAAGTAACGAGAAACAGAAAAAAATAGGGATAAACTTATGTGTGTTATAAAAGGGCAGTACTGTAGCACAGTGTGTGAAAAAGATATATTATATTCAGCATATCATCATTGTCCTATATGTTTTTCACTAATTGAAGGCACTACATGTACACTTCTAAAATGACTGTTACAAATCACCCATCATTGTTTCCCAGAATTTTATGTCTACACTTT
Organism: Glandiceps talaboti; assembly: GCF_964340395.1. NCBI lineage: Eukaryota > Metazoa > Hemichordata > Enteropneusta > Spengelidae > Glandiceps > Glandiceps talaboti. Next base: position 4,410,635 of record NC_135558.1, on the reverse strand, counting down.
CAGAATAACAATAATGGTTTAATTTCACCAATCTATGGGGATCAAGGGAGTCAAATTGAAGTGGTGTATCCCATTAAGTGTCAAAAATATAGTGATGAAAATATTGATAATTCATGCAATAAATTGAAACTTGAATAACTGAAGTGTCATTTTCTCATATGATAATTTAAGTTCAGTACTCAATGTTTTCCACTTTGAAAAATCAGTTCCATTTTTCTGTCCACCAATTATCATAATTTCATAAATGTACATCATATCATGTATGAACCAGATTAATTTTGTTTTCATAATACATGTACATGTTTACACTTTTGGAACATTTTTCCATAACCTACATGTGTGATCTATCAGCTCATTACCATAACTAAGTGTTTGCTTTTTGTAATTACATCTGATAAGCCTGAGTCGTTGCTGGTACAGGTACTAGGTCAAGACTGAAATGCTGTCGACCGAATGTGTGCAAGTACTAGTGAGTGTGTTACTCCACCACAAGGCACAACTGGCTTGGGTGAAAGGTCATGATCCGATCGCGATCACAACATTAGGATACACTGTGCAACATACATTGACGGTGTTACATGTGGTATATGGACATCAGATATGGGAATTTGCTATTTAAGTATCTCTGTGCTTAA